>NC_079443.1:14742554-14992554 GCF_903798145.1 Danio aesculapii
AAATATGCTCACATAAAAAGGGATATGTACTGAATATAAAGTAATTATCCACTTAATTAGTTATTTCACAATGCTAAAAATCAGATTAGCAGATTCAGAACCATGCCAAAATAAAAAAAAGATAAAATACTAAATCAAGTCTTGTTTAGGTCTGCCACCATGTGGTAAGAAATGGACCTACAGCTTTTTTTAACTAACAAAGCACTCGATGGACATCTGTAGCAACAGAGTTTTTTCAATTTTAGAAACATGATGGTTATATTTAGCAGTGAACAGTAATTCAAATGTGTATGTTTCAAAGCAAAAGAGACAAGAAAATAAAAATGAAAGCAAAATAAAAGGCTGACCTTAAGTGGCTTAAGAAAAGATATCTGGTTGAAAAAGGTTTCTTTAAACAACAACAAAAACTCAACATAACATCAGGTTGATTATTTGTGATGGAAAAAAAAATCCCTCATTTAACATTAGACATTCAAGTGTGTTATTTTCAAAGCAAAGGAGACAACACAAAGAAGAAGAAACAAAACAAAAAACAAAAAGCTTATGTGCAGTGACTTTAAAGAGGTTTCTCAGACAAAACAACCCTCTACATAACGTCTGGTTGATTATTTATTATAGAGCTTAAAAAAAGGGCTAAAGCCTGGCTCACACTGTGCGATTTTTAATAATCTGTAATGACTGTAGTTTGTCAGACTGAACGAATATGTTGCACTGTAAGATCTCAGTTGTTATAATAGGCTCGTTTGAATTGCGCCTCGCCTCGGCTAAATTGTAGACGAGAGAAGATGTCTGGAGTAAGCGGAGAAGTCAAACAAGACATTTGAAATAGGACACTTCCTGAATCTCGCTGTTTTGCTGCCTGTGAATGCCATCAATCGCGTTCTTTATCAAAGATTAAGTGAACGCGATTCAAATATCACTGTTTTTATAATATATTATAATATTACACTGTTTGACAATAGTCACAATCGCCAAAGGTGAACAATGCTTAATACTTAAAGAGCCCATATTATGAGTTTTTGAAAATGCTCTTCCATATAGTGTGTAACACAGCTCTAAGTGAAGTGAAATGTCCAGCTAAGGCTTAAATCTGTAAGTGTACAGTGTTTAAAACTGTTGATTCATCTATAAAAGAGTCGACTCATAGTGCTTCAAACGAGTCGTCTTGATAACGACGTGATGACGTGGCTACGGAACACAAGTAGTTGCGCGCGCAAACCCGGGAGATTTGAAACCTGCGGCCCCGCCCACTATTAGAAAAAAAGCAACACACACACACACACACACACACACAGAGACACACACAGACAACGGTCGAATGAAGTCACACTGTGCAGATGGATATTATTGACAGTCTAATCAAAGATGAAACCTCAGCAATATAGCCCAGCCTTGAGCAGATCGAGTGCTTCTGGAAACTACATGCTTACAAAGAAGACATCATCAGTTTGTTAAAGGAAGGATCCTTAAAGACTGTCAGAACATGGATCAGTGCATTATGAATCAGGGTTATTATTCGCAGATATAACTGAGGACGCGGGTGGTGAGGGAGGTGTCGCCGACGGCGCTATGGACGCGCCGGCCCTGTGTGTGTGTGTGTGTGTGTCTGTGTGCGTGCGTGTGTGTGTGTGTGTGTGTGTGTGTGTGTGTGTGTGTGTGTGTGCGTGTGTGCGTGTCTGTGTGTGTGTGTGTGTGTGTGTGTGTGTGAAAAGAGCAGGTAGACTGTGATGGGCTAGGAGATCTCCTTGCCAGTTCTTGGACTTTTTGCTTGATAAAATAGTTAGTTGTCTGTATTTTCTAGTCCATCGTCTGTATTTACATTCACCCACTGGCAGCCAAAATCCACTATGAAGCGTGTATGCACTGTGACTACTTTTATATTGTTGATTATCTGCTGGGCATTTCACTCTGTCTCGCGCTGAAGCCTGTCAGTGTCGTCGACCAATCGCAGCAGGCTGTCATCGGTCCAATCAGCGCAAATTAGCTTCGCGCTGAGGAGGGGTTTGGGAACAAATGATTCGCTGAACGATTCATATGGGAGTCGCTGGGATAATTAGGTAAAAATAAATGCAGATTATAAGACCATGAAAGTGTTTTTTGACCTTGCATGCATATTAGACTGTTGTTGGAGACCCTTACAACCTAAATATGACCCTATTTTATGTATAATATGGGCTCTTTAAAAGCACTTACAGTAAATTAATCTGTATTTTTAACAGTGGTAAATGTTAAAACAATGTCAAAATAAACAGTTTACACAACAAGAAATGTTGTTTAGTCGATAGCAAGTTACTTTTAAGTGACACAGGTAATAACAGAGTTTGCTGTGTCTTTTCTCACCTGTAAATCTAAAACAAATGTAAATGGCTAATGGACTAGTAAATGTGTAATTTGCCAATCTCATCCACTAAGCATTAAAAGCTGTGTCATCAGCCAGTTGTTTCTCATTATGTTTCTGGTAAGTGCAATTCTTGGAGAGCAACTACGCCTGACTGTGCAATCTGACGCAGCCGTCTAAAGGTTTTTGGCACACCTTAGCACAAGTCGGACATTTTTCTAACCAGCATGCATCACACGTTGATTACCATTGATTGGTTCTGCTGAGATTTTGCTAATCTCAATTGAACATAATAGACTGAAGGACAATGAAGACGTGCCAAACACAGACACTCACCCAGAGTTTGACATCCTCCACACTGTTATCCCTAAAGTTGTATTAATTCAAAATACCTAGATTCAATAAACATAAATACCAATTTTTTTGCTTAATTACTCAATTTGTTTAGTTTGTTGTACGATTTGCATTGAATTTTTGAATCTACTGGAATGTTTAAATTGAATGTACTTAACAAAGCTTATTCTAGTCCGTTATCAAAGTATTGATGTACAAGGGAAAATGTGATTGGCTCTTTGTCTTTGGACTGACGTCACTGGTGGATACAGCGTGAGCGCGCATTTTCGAATGGCTGCTGATCACTGTGAGTACAATTTCATATTTTTGTCTCAAACAGCCCATACATTGTTTTCCTTTAATAAACAAAGTACGTAACAGTTAACAAAAAGCTACATGTAAGATTAAGCTGTGTCTAACGTTAGGATCATGTTATTGTTCCGGTCAATCGTAACCGCCATTACCTCATTTATATACAGTTCTAAGACGTGCAAAGTGCAAAGACGTGCGTAATGCGATCGTGACATCGAACATATAATTTGTATAAAAGTGAATGTAAGTTTTGCCTGTGTTAGCGTGTTCATTTATGCTACGTTTTAACCGATCGCGGCCGCCGCATTATAACTTAACGTTACAGTTACTGTACGTGAAAACATGCTTTATGAGGTCGTCACATATAAAGTTTAATATTGGTATTGTATTTGATGAGTCATCCGCGTTTTCTGTTGTGTAAATTGATTATTTTTTCAGTGGTGGTTATGTATCGTCAGAGATGTTTAGCATAACATTAACCTGAAGCTTTTTTTAATGTTTCTTTGTAAGTGAAGCATTAAACGTTTGACTAGAATGCATTGAGATTTGCCTCTTTCTTCACATGTAAGAAATACGAATCCATGTTAAGTCAGCAGTTTTTAAAGATATGTAACCTCGTGCTCATCAACATGATCTTAGCAAGTGCATTTTCAGGTTATTAGAATGAAAAGCTACATAAATAAATAGTTGTAGCGCTCTAATTCTTTTGGTTAACAGTATCTGTTTGGGAGAAATTTGGAGTAAACCGATCAAAATATGTAAATATTTTTTGTCATATAGTAATCTAATGTATATTTTTGTAACTGCAGATTCCAGAAAGATCAAAGCAAGGCCAACCAGGATGAGATGAAAATGTAAGTATTGCACATTTGCTTGTAACAAAAGAGGGTTATTATTAAAACATGGGAGCTATGCAAGAACCAGACATTTCCATGCATATATCAGGAATGTACTTGTAATGAAATGAGTACAGCATTGATAAACATGATAACATGTTAATTTGACAGTTGTTCAATTTTGACATTTCTCTGATGTTAATTAACTTTTTTTTTGTGTGTTTTACTACTACAGGTGTATCAAGAATTCAACCAGATAGTTAGAAAGAATCTTAAGCAAGAATTCTATGGGTCTCTTGATCATCACTGTCCACAGCTGATTCAGATCTTCAGGTCAAAGAGAGGTCTCACTGTGTTGCCATTGAGTGCTTCCAGTACTTCTTGGTGATGACCCAGCTGATTTCTTCAAAGCATGTTTTGTAAGTATCATTAATAAATGTTTTTGTATATTTAAATACGTTTTTTGTATCATGTTTCTTAATGTGCATTTATGTTAGCAATAACAATAAATAAATCACCCACAAAATGTCTTATTGTAGTTCATTCATAAATAGAATAATGATCAACACCTTTGAAACTCTAAAATAAGTAGAATAACATAAAATCTTTAGTAATTTAATTATATCAAATCTTTTCATGCCATATGCAATGACTTGTATACAAAAAAAATTATTTAGTGTTTTTGTAGTATTTTATATATTATTGAATACTGGATTTATTTGGGTATATACAATTAACAAATTATGTTTGCATAGAACTAAAATATTCAATACAAATAATATATATTAAAATCAAATGTACACCTCTAAGATTTATTTATGTTATCTATTTATTGTTGTAAGCTTCAGATTATGGAGACTCATGCCAACATGTGCCCACTGGATTCCTTAACCGAGAAAATTAAGATGTGGCTCTGCAACCTCTGTCCTTTCGCCTCCACCCATCCTCAGTGGGAATCATCTAGGAGGGGAATGTTGAAATGGACAATACACCCCTGGCCATGTAACTTTTTGGATTAACCTATGAACTACACCTAGGCTACCCAAAGTGCATGGACAATACCCTTCTTTTCATTCAACAAGTTTGGGTAAGAAGACGCTGAAGGGTAAGATTCTGGCTGTTAAAAAAATCAACTTGCCATGTAAAAAGGTACAGAAAAGGCATATTCCTTCAGGCTTGCTGTCCTAACTGTGAGATAATTTTTTTTTAAACTATGCCTTAGTGTTTGGCAAGTGTTAATATTCCATAATGTTACAGTTTAATAAAATACTGTGGTTGTTTATGATTTGTATGTGATTGTAAAAATTGTTTAAAAGATTTTAAGCAATTGTTTTAATATGATTTATAACAATAAATATTGACTAATTGTTGTACAAGGCATTTTCTAGTTTTGTCACGTGTTTCGGATTGATATTCCTAAGTAATTTTAAATAAAGTGTAAAGTAAATTTTTATTCTTTGTCCTTGTTTGTAATGTAGGTGTATTTTCATTAAATCATTTATAGTGAATAGCTAAATTTTAAATTATTTCTGTCACAACATTCAGGTCAAGATTTTATGTATTAAGCGTATACAGGTTGATTGAACCTAAAAAATTTATGGAAACTCGTTGCCCTAAAAAAGCTAATTTTGTTTTGTGGAAAAAACAACACCTTTTAGGTTTATTGTACCTAAGATTTCAATAGTGTTGTACTAAAAACCTTCATTTCAGTCAACTAAATATTTAATTAAATGCATTTGAAATCATAAGTACAATAAACTAAAAAAGTGTTGTTTATTCAACAAGATGAAATTAGCTTTTTTAGGGCAACGAGTTTACATAAATTTTTTAAGTTCAATCAACCTGTCCGGGCTTACAGTGCATTTGTGACACATTCACTATCCTGCATTCTCAATTTCCATAACTTTTCTCCACATAAAACATTTTTATGGAACAACACTGATATTACAGTTAAGAATAAATTCTTATTTTTTTCTAATTGGTATGACAGAGATATATTACATTTATTTTCCTTATTTGATGACTTGGGGAACTTGTTAACTTATGAACAGTTTATGAAAATTCATCAATTTCCAATCCCATTTAAGAAATTTAACATTATTGTAAATGCTGTCCCAAAAGAATTAATACATTTAACAAAAACTCATATTTCATATATAAATAAAAGAACCATAGAACCCTCCTTATTATTAGAAGGTATTAGTGTATGTGATAAGAAATACAACAACAAACTTATTCTTCAAATTCTCCAACAAAAAATCTAATTGCTCCAAGAGGGAAATCATATTGGTCAGCATTAATAGAATATATTGATAGGAAAAGAACATGGCTTCTCCGATATAAATATGTTATCCCAAACAAAGCAAAGGAAATCCATTTTAAAATTCTACACAAAATATACCCGGTCAATGCACTTATCTCAAAATTTACTGATATTGCAATTACTTGTTCTTTCTGTCAGGAAAATGAGGAAACTTTGACTCACATGTTTTTTACATGTAAAATCTCAAAAAGTTTTGGTCAGATCTATATAATTATTTGAATAAATCCCAATCAACAAAACAAATCTTTAAATTGAAAGATATTTGTTATTATTCTAGTCCCAAGAATAAAAATGAAGAATATATATATAATTTTTTTTATATTATATGCAAAATTCTTTAATCCACAAACTAAAATTTCTTAAATCCTCTCCCTCATTTGCCCATTTTCTAATTGAAATTTATTCCTTGCTTAAAGCTATACGTCTATCTAACAACAAAAAATTCTGCAAGTTAATAGAAACTTATGAAAATATCATGCTTCCAGTATGTTAGTAATTAACGCTTTCGGTATTTTTTTTATTTTATTTAACTTTGTACTTCCCCTTTCTTTATTTTGTTCATTTTTTTCTTTCTATTACTTCTTTTTACTTATTGTTCTCATCACTTTGTAATTGTATATTCTTGTGTTCCAGTCTTCTACAGATTACTTCCTGATTTATTTTGTACATTCTTCTTTTCTAAATAAAAGTTAATTACAATTAAAAAATAAATAAATAAATAAAAAAACCTGCATTCTGAAAATGTTCTTTATGGCAAACATAAATACACCGTTGCACCGTTCAAACCTGAATAATGTCAATTAACAAAGCTTTAAAAGAACAAAATACATAAACATTCCTTAAATAGCATTGTCAGGAATAATGTTCTTGACAGAGCTAAAATATCTATAACATTAGGCTACTCTCAAACATTATTATAGCATTATGTAGCTTAATTGACTTTTGTTCTAGACTCTTCTGTTCGGGGGCTTTCTACCAATACTATGCTGAAGTTACAGAAGAACTGCCTCCCTCATTTCTATGTTTTAGACTGAAATGTCTCTAAAGAACAAATCATGGCTGAATGAGAAGGGTGTTCCTGCACACCCGCAGTGGCTGCACTTTCAGGACTGCAATTTTAGAGCTGCATCTTTAGGACCCTAGTTTTTTCTGACAGCGTCACCTACCAAATTGGATCATAGTCACTCTAATAAGATGCATGACATGGATGGCAAGGAAAGTGTGAGTCTATTAAGTTTTATTTTAAACTGTTAAAGTATGTGTTTATTTTGTACTGTTACTGTTTTAAGTTTATGCAGAAATGACCAATTTGTCTGCACGATTGATTCCACTTTCAAGGGTCTACAGGATAAAAACGTTACGCAACAATTTTTTTCCAGGAGTAATATAATAATAATAATAATAATCATGGAGAACACAGCAAGAAATGAGAGCTGCTATCTATGAATTAATTTTCTAGAATTCGTTTTCTAGTTTTATTAAATATTACGACATTCTTAATTTGTGGCCATGGTTTAACAAAACATTATTGATTTAATGACTTGTTAAAAGCATGCTGATGTGTGAGATTTACCAATTGACTTTATTCTTCAATGCGGAAGTGCGCTCGTTTTAGCAATTGTTTTAGAACTTCTTATTCAGTCACCTATGGGAGAAATGACTAGGAATAATAAACGACAGAAAACAGTCAAACTACTTGCTCTACAAACTAGTGTTTGCATGAATATACAAACAAAGTAGAATAATATAATAAGAAAATGTCAGTTTGCAACATCATGCAGCAGAACGAGCTGTTTTTAACATCTAAAATGAATGGAAGTGAATGAGAATGCAAGTCTTGAGCCAAAATGATTCAAATGGCTGCGCCCACTAGTACGTGAAGAATGAGGTGAATATTGTACTGTATTAGTGGGAAAACTTCTTCGTTTTGTCATTTTCCAGTGATGAATGAGATGTTTGGTCCTTTTTATAGTTAGGCTTATTCTGCAGGCCTTAACCATATTGAGTCTCATTATCATGTATTAATGTCTATCAGGTATGTTTTACCTGGCAAGTATGAAGTGATGACCAATATGATTAAATTTGCTCAGGTGGTAGAAAGGCAGTCCTGAAACTGAAGTTTCCACTATATAGTCCAATTCAGCAGGTGGTGCTGTTTCGAAACTATGGTCCAAGAAATGCAGTTTCGCTATATCATCCAATCTGGAAGGTGGTGATGGTGCAAAAAAAAACCCAGCATCCTATAAATGCAGTCCTGAAAGTGCTGCTACTCAAGTTGTGCAGGATCAAACTATTTGTGCTAAATTCACACAGTGTGAGCAGGGCTTAAATCACTTCGACGGATTTTGTTCAGCTTTCTGAAACTAAGCAACTCTTGATATAACACAACAATCCAAGATGACATTAATTGACTTTACTTTTATTATATTTGATTCTGGGATGACACATGGCAGCACACGCTCTTTGAGAGATCCAACCAAAAGCTCCTACCTGCACAGGTCTGCCGTCCTCTGATCCAATCATGTTCCTCCACTCCAGCAGAGAGCGCTGCAGGTGGTCCAGGCCGGTTTCCCATAATCGAACGTAGCCTCCCATGTCCACAGTCACGACCCCTCCAGAGCCCAGAGGGGCCATCACTACATCTGTGTCGGACACCTTTGAGATCCACACAGTGTACGGGGACATGGAGTTGCTCCTGGACACATCAGCATGACAGACACCAATCAGAAACAATGGAAGATTCAAAAATCACAAACACATAGATACATTCAGTTAAAGTTGCTCTTGAAACAGTCTTGAAATGATTAAAATATGTAGGGTGGTGCATGTTTTCGTTCTTTGGGAACTGATTGGATTATTGGAAGATGAGCGCTGCAAATTCAGAGCAGAAACGAGACACACCCTGAAAGCCCCACCCTAAAGAATTCCACGTGACCAGAAGTGAAGAAAAGTCATTTCGAGCTGGAGGTAAGGTTATGGTAGTTGATTAAAGTTTATTTATAACTACTGTACATACACAAAATCTAGAAGACTTTTGCATGGTTTTACTTTTCATTTTTAAGAACGAATGAATAAAGCAAGTAGTTTGTACATATTATAATTCCCCAAAAAAAAAGCACTTTAAATACCTACATGAAAAATAAAAAACAGAAAAAATTAATTAAAAATAAATGTTAAATGACAAAATAAGCTTATATAATTCATATATTAGACAGTTGAGTGCATAGTGCAAGTACATAGTGTAAGTGCAAAGTCTATAGTGCATCAATAATATCGATTTTTTTTAAAGACATTGACAACAAATATTAACAATAATAAAAATATATAAACGTTGAAGTCAGAAATATTAGCCCCCTTTGATTTTTTTTTTTCTTTTTTAAATATTTCCCAAATGATGTTTAACAGAGCAAGGAAACTTTCACAGTATGTCTGATAATATTTTTTTCTTCAGGTGAAAGTCTTATTTGTTTTATTTCGGCTAGAATAAAAGCAGTTTTAAATAAAAAAAAATTAAGGTCAAAATTATTAGCCCCTTTAAGCTATATATTTTTTTCGATAGTCTACAGAACAAACCATTGTTATACAACAACTTGCCTAATTACCCTAACCTGCCTAGTTACCCTAATTAACCTAGTTAAGCCTTTAAATGTCACTTTAAGCTGTATAGAAGTGTCTTGAAAAATATCTAGTCAAGTATTATTTACTGCCATCATGGCAAAGAAAAAAAAAATCAGTTATTAGAAATGAGTTATTAAAACTATTATGTTTACAAAATGTGTTGAAAAAAATCTTCTCTCCGTTAAACAGAAATTGGGGAAAAAAAATAAATAGGGGGGGCTAATAATTCTGACTTCAACTTTATATAAAATAATATAATAAAGATTAGATTGGCAATGGTAAATGACCTTTCACTACCAATGAGCTGAGAAAAAATTCACCTGAGAAATTGATTCTGAGGCCCTGTCCACACGAACACTGGTATTTTCAAACCCAAAAGCAAGCAAAAATAAATAAATACAGAAATGAATCAAAGCTGTAATCCAATAAAAGTTCCTAACCAATAATATAATGTTGATGAATATAAAAATTAGTGCTGGGCAAAAATTAATCGCAATTAAGCACATCTAAAATAAAAGTTTTGACATAATTTAAGTGTGTTTACTGTGTATGTTTATTATATTATAGATAGTACTTAAAGGTGCAGTAGGTGATCTGCCAAATTAAAACCGGTTAGCATAATATCTTTGAAAACACAGTCCCTCCCCTGTCGTTCAAAGCCACGCCTCCTGAATGCACCCCTTAATGACAGTAGACAACCCACTTGATCAAGTCATTTGCTCGTTAGAAAACTGTGTAATACTACAATTCTGAACAAAAAACTATTATATCTAGCACGTTTTAAGTTGTGTAGCAAGCAAAACTTGCCATAATGAGCAATATTTCATTCATGCAAGGATCGCTGGTCTCACTATCTCACGCGCTTTGTCCCAAAACGACTACTGTATGCTTAGTGCTTGGTTGGTGGGGTGCAAGAATTACAGTTATTACTAAGCCATACTTACATGCTATTTCAGAGCGAATATTCAAAGTAGCATGGTAAACAATACATGGAGCACAGGTTGTCAATGTTCAAAAATGAATGAATGTGAATATAAAACCAACTTCACCTCAGTAAAGCAGGCTAGGCGGAATAGCACTATTTACTGATGTTTTGTTGTTAAGCTAAATAAAAATGTACAATAATCGATGCTGTAAAAGGTCCGTTATAAAACTGAAAATAGTCACATCAATCTATCACCGGAGGATTTCAGTGGCTGATCAACACTTCAGTGCATATAACCCATACGTAAAACAACACAATCTACGTCAGCTTTGCGTGTCTTAAACAATACTTCAGTCATGGTGTCGTCCTTCCTCCAGCGTGCAAAACTAACTCCAATATTGATTGAGCATTTTAAAGTTTTGATTCAGCATTTGATTTTATTGGTCACTCTCTCTCTCCTGTGCATGTAATGAACGTGACGCATGTGTGCGTAAACAGCAGATCTGCGTGAACTGCAGCGCAGATGTACAAATCTACATTTGTTGACAGACAGTTCGGGCTACTTATAAGAATTATGGGAATTGTCGGCCCAACAAATTTTAATTGGATGAATATTTTTTAGTTTTATGTCCTACCCAGAATATAAAAATATCATTACTATTGGAATATAAAGAGACTTTCAACCAGCACAACAAAAAATGTTTCTGAGAATCACCTACTGCACCTGTAACAAATTAGTTTGGCATAGTTGGCATTATGTGTGTGTATCTTTAAAATTAATATTTTCAATAGGAAGATATACAGTATTATATGTGTTTATACATTACTTTAGTTAGTACTGAAGCCAAATCTGGAGCTTATCTAAAAAAAAAAATCAAAAAATTAAAAAATTATATATATATATATATATATATATATATATATATATATATTATATATATATATATATATATTATATATATATATATATATATATATATATATATAGGCAATTATTCTTCCCAGCAATAATCAAAATGCATGAAACAGCAGATAATAATTAAATTAAGGTAAAAAAAAAAAAGCTATAAGCTATAATTACAGTATTTGAGTATCTGGTCAAAGTAAACATGGAATTTGTTTCCTCAGGCAGCCAATAGCCTGGCATTAAAAAAGGCTAATGTGTTTTTTTGCAAACACTATATTACTGATAATGTCCTATAAAAAGCATTTTTTTTTTTTTACATTTTTTGTATGGAAAAATAAAGTATGGAAAAGAAAAAAAAATTCTGACACAAAATACATTAACATTCCCTAAAACATTCCTGTTGGTGCTAAAATACCCTCTACCGCATGGTGTCACCATATGGCAACAAGATACTTATGTTCATTTCCCTGCCACTGTTTCTTTAAGACCAACATTACATTTTTTTGTTGGAAAGAGAATACCTTAGTGTAGCTAATGATGTGCTTTGGTTAAGTCACATGACATGCTTTGTTTTTCTCTACTGCTATTTCTAACAGACTGGCGTTTATTGTGAGTAGTTGCTGAATGCAAATGTAAACGTCAATAAAAACCAACAAACAAATCTGAAACATCACCTCCAGTAAGTTATGATGACATTTTCACAATTCAAATGTTTTTTAATCGAATTAGTGAGGATGAGATGGTTTTTAGTGACCATAAGAATGATGCAGGCTGGACATTTGATAGAGACAGTTCAGGTAAGTTAGCTCAGAGGCAGATAAGACAGGTGTAGTATAGTATATAGTATAATATATAAACATTGTAAGCTAGTAGCTACATTATTCTGATGCATCTGGATATACTAGACTTGTTATTTATTTGTTATAATATTTACTGTAGAAAATATTTAGATTTACTGTATGTTGTATACATGATAATACAATATTAGGTTTGTTTTCAATAATATTCAGCAAAAAAAAATGTAATAAATGTAAACTGTTGGAATATGAGTTGTTGGAAAGTGTGTCAAAGGTGTTATTTATAAGTTCTGTGTGAAAGTGTATACTACTGCAACTCCAATTAAATCATTTCAAACAGCAAAATTATTAATTATAAGGAAAATTCTAAATTTGAAATGTCTAAGTTAGATCCACTGTTGGACGTTGTTGCCCTATAGCAACATATCATAAAGTACCTTTAAAAAATTAATTTTCCAATTTCTTTTTACAGCCCTTCAAGTTAAGCTATTTTAAGAAAAGAAAAACTGTCAAATATTTTTTTTTATATATTTATCATAATCCGTGTGGTAGAGGGTTAATATAAAACATTATAGGCTACTCAAGCATAGTTAGAACATGTATTGTAAATTATATAAATATAATTACACTTAAGTCTACATTATAAAACATGTACTGCAAACACTAAAACTGCAACAACATGCAAATTATTGTGTCACTACCAAGGTAAACAGAGTTAAACAGAGCCAGAAGAGGGAGCTGTAGATTAATAAAAGCACCGATTTCTCTACCTGGGCACTGGAATGTATTTCAGCCTCTTAGAATTCAGATCTGTCACTTCCAGGTACGCTGCGGTCATCGGTGGTGTAACATCTGTTAATTGATCCGAACCATCATCACAGTTAACCATAGTTATACTATATATTTGTATATTAAATGTGCATATGAATGTGTCACTACTTTACCTTTAGGGTAGATCTCAGCTAGTGGAACTTGTGTAGGGGGCAGTGCTCGGACTACTTGATTGGCATCTAACAGACAGACACAGTTGACCCTCTTTGCTGGCCCAATTCGCTTGCTTGACCCAAAAAACATGTCAGGTCCCCGGCCTTCTGTTATGGGCGAAGATCTCCTAAAGCTGTAAAGCTCATTTGGGGACTATACAAACAAACAAACAAACAAACAAACAAACAAACAAACAAACAAACACGCACGCACGCACACACACAAAACATTTTACAGGCATTGCCATATACTGTATATAACATTTATATCTCATAATACAAATCATATTAAAATAATAATGATAATAAAAAAATTAAAAACAATGCAACAAACAAGTAAATATATTAAAACATGACAAATCTTTGTTTTTTAAACAAAATATTTATTATTATTATTATTATTATTATTAACAATATTCTTCATCAATAATAAAATAATAATAAAATAAAAAAGCAACCCTACAAACAAATAAATATATTACATTTGACAAATCGTCAATAATAAGTCATCAATAATAATAATCAGGTAATATATTTGTACTTTTAATAGGTCCATAGCTGAATGATAATGGGGCATTATTTCACACACACACAAAAAACTAATACAACAAATTATTTAATTTATTTAGTTTTTTTTTATTATTATCTGGTATTTTTAGTTTTATTTGACAAGTTTATTATGTTTTTTATTTACAGTTTTGGTATAACAATCATAACAACCATTATATCTGACATTTAATATGGATTTATTATTAGTATTATTATTATTACTATTATTTTAATGGTATATTATTCATACTATTATTATTATTATTATTATTATTATTATTATTATTATTATTGCCAAATAAAACATAATACTTCAATAAATAAATACATAAATAAAAATGCTTGGTTTATAATATTATTAATAAGTACTTTATTTCATATTAATTATTATTGTTATTATTATTATTATTATTAGTTTCTTATATTAGTATTTAGTTGGTTTTTTCCATATTTTACCAAGTTGGGCTGCTAACAATTCAGCAATTTGAATTAAATTAAAAAAATATTTTAATAACATTACACGATTCAACATTTAGTTTAATCTTTAATTTAAAGATATTCTATATTAAGAACTCCCAAATAAAATGTAATACTTCAATAAATAAATAAATGAATAAATACAAATGCTTGGTTTACAATATTATTAAGGGGTATTTTATTCCATATTTATTCTCAAATCAATTGATTTCATTTCATTTTAATTTTAAGTTTGCAAAAAAAATTATTAAATAAATAAAAAAATTTTATTTATTAACTTAAAACATTGGCCATTATAAAATATAATATATATATATATAAGAAAAAAGATTTATTATCTATGTAGTACTATCTATGTATTATCTATTTAAAACTGCCCATCTGACGACAAGCTGTGTCATAATTGTCACCCACCATGAGATCTGGGAAGCCCACAATAACATTAGCATAGGTGTTTGTGTCACAGAGGACGCGGTTGGGAGACACAATCTTCTGTCCCAAGGCAGCACTGAGGTTCTCATTGGACAGCTGATCACTCGAGACCTCCTGAGGAGAAACCGCATCCATCCCTGAAGCACACAGACAGCCAGAACATCAGCCTAAAATCACCACCCGTAGAGAAGATAATGTGTCCCTCAATACTAAACCCAGTTCAGAAGTGTTTCTACCATAACTCTTGTGACATCACATCATAACACACCGGTTTAAATGTTCATTATTCAGACATTCTAGTGGCATCCTGTCACACTCAATTTGATTAAGACCCCAATCCTGCTGATGGGAAATTTCGATGTCATCAAAAACATGCTCATTTTTCAGAGGAAGCACTGAAGCGTGTCTGACACCTCAGATGTACGATAGCCACTAAGTACAGGCATTAGTCTATCTTTCTGACAGCCACATCCATCTCAATAACTGATGCTATGAGTTATTAAGCTTCTTCATGCTGCAGAAACTGATACGCGCTGAAGGAGGAATGACGAAGGCTAGAGCCCAGATGATGTTGATCCACCATAAACAGCATTTCATGGCCTTTATAAACAAAGGGGCAGCGATTAATTTCACCTGCTATTTTAAGTCTTCAAAACAAATGGCCATCACTTTCTATCAAATGAGGCATGCAGGAGCCGCTGACATCATCAATCAGGCCCTGAGAGCTTCAGCTTTCCTCTAAAGGCAGAATAATACATAATGACTGCTTGCTAATTAGACAAACACTTAGTGATAATGAGAAACTAGGTGTTTGATTTTTAATAGTTAAATCTGATACTGATTAAATCACACATTTTGCTTATATTTCATGGTTTCATATTTTAGAGTAAATAATCAGTCAGATATAATCTATTTCAAATATTTTCCAAATGATGTTTAACAGAGGAAGGTTTTCACAGTAGTTCCTATAATATTTTTTCTTCTGGAGCAAGTCTTATTTGTTTGATTTCGGCTAGAATAAAAGCAGTTTAATTTTTATTTTTTTTTAGAGAATTGTCTACAGAAGAAACCATCGTTATACAATGATTTGCATAATTTCCCCAACTTGCCTAATAACCTATTTAACCTAGTTAAGCCTTTAAATAGCACTTTATGCTAAATACTAGTATCTTGAAAAAGATTATGTACTCTCATCATCTCAAAGATACAAGAAATCAGTTATAATAAAACTATTGCTAGAAATGTGTTAAATTTTTAAAATAATTTTGACCTTAAATGGTTTTTAAAAAATGTAATAAATTTCCTTTATTCTAGTCGAAATAAAACAAGACGTTCTGCAGGAGAAAAATTTTTTATCAGACATACTGTGACAATTTCCTTGCTCTGTTAAACATCATTTGGGAAATATTAAAGAAAAAAAAATATGGAGGAAACAATATATATATTAGGGATGTCCCAATCAGGTTTCTTTTGCTCGCGAGTCTGAGTCATTTGATTTTGAGTACCTACCAATACAGAGACACGATCTGATACTTCTATAATACATAAAAGAATAAAGAAGAGCGAAGAAACAGAATCCACCTTAATCCACCTTATTTTAACATTCAACAATTCTGTTAACAAACAGAGCACTTCTGTGAGGTGGCTTGAACAATCATGTAATAAATAACATCAATTATTAATCTCTTGCAATCCTAAGTTTACATATAGTCACAAACTCACAGTTTGCTACATCATCAACTTTATAATACCTCCAGACTGCAGACATATTGTTGCTAGATCTGATACGGTTGTGACCGGAAGTTAAAGAGAATTATTTGTATTATTAATAAAATTTCCCATTAATAATATTTTATTAACGTCTACCCCAACCCTAAACCCAACCATCACACTCTGTAAAAATATTAATTATTCTGTGTGAATTCAAGAAAGAGGTCTAACACTGTTCCACCGCATAACTATAGACGCATTAAAAAATCATAAGAATGTATGTATGTATATATTCGAGTCTTGATCAGGAGGTGACGTCCGATCGAGTCTAAAACCGTGTGACTGGGTCCGATTTCCAACCACATGATTGGATCTGGACATCCCTTATATATATATATATATATATATATATATATATATATATATTATATATATATATATATATATATATATATATATATATATATATATATATATATATATATATATATATATATATATATTATATATACACACACATATATACACATATATACACACATATATATATATATATATATATATATATATATATATATATATATATATATATATATATATATATATATATATATATATATATACACACACACACACACACACACATACATAGCTGTGGCGGCAGGCCTTTTTTACACAGATCTACCAACTACTGTACTTGTGGCATTATTTCAATGACAAATGTCGTGAGCGCAGAATTAGAAGTCGAGATCGCATTTATGTAATAACCTACGAGCATACAGATCTCTATGCTTGCGCGCCGATTTCCTCTGCTCGTGCACAAAACTTCTTGCATGCCCCCTCAAAATACAAGCCGCTTTAAGAGCGTGCAGATCTTCTTGTGCGCTCTCAAATAAACGCTGCTGAAGTGCGTTTATGTAATGAGTATGTCTCCAACATTTATTAGATTTGCTAGGAATATTTATGAATGTCACCAATAGACCTACAGAGAGCCATTAATGAATCCTGAAGTAAAGTGAAACATCTATTATCGTGTTTGCTGGCCTCACGCATCAGTAAAATGTAATTGGTTGACCTTAGAAAAATTGAGAAAACCGATTGCCTTAATTTCCAAATAAGCTGAACTAAAACATTTAACTAAAAACAAAAACCAATACCTACACTTGTAAAACACATTTACTGTCTAAATATTGTACAGTGTACACTGTAAACTCAAATTAGTAAGCAGAACTCCAAAAATTGATGCAACTAAGTACAAAAAAATTATTACAATTACAGTGTGCTCAATTCTTGCCTTTTTCTATTTATTTATTCTTATTCATTAAAAGGCATTATTGTGTTCATGTGTGATTGTAATTAACAAACAATTTTCACTGCATTTGTAACTACACAGTTACATTTAAATAAGTAGATACAGATAACATCAGATACTCTGAGTTCATCTTGGACACACAAAGATTTTGCAGTTTTTTTCTTCTTGATCTTACAAAAATATATTTGGTAGCTGTGGTTGCCAGTAATTTACTCTTTTTAACATTTTACATTCGTAATTTCAATTTACAGAATAGTCATACTAAAAATACATTTAACAGTGTATGTATATATATTCAATCTACAGAATTCAATCAATCAATAAACAAAACCAAAAAACAAGTTATTTTTATATTTTACATAGATGACTTAATAACACGTAGGTTAGTGTATGTTCCATTCAGCTGTTCCATTCATTTCTGTTAGCTTCGGTTTACTTAAAGAAATAATAAACTATTATGACTTAGAACTGTTTTTGTCTAATTTTTACGTTTTGTGGAAGGCAGATGTGTAATAAGTGGTATAAAGGCAGAAGTTTTAGCAGAATAAAGCCCTTCAGTCTTATACAACTGCCGATAAGCCTGTCAGGTTTTATTCAGCGATAACTGCCTGGATGTACTTCATCCCCTACTTATTACACAGCTGACTGGAATACTAGATTTGATTATTTAGTTGCAAACTTCTGAGGTGTTATTCCAAAACGATAACCGCTAAATAACACAGGCTCATCCAGGAACTTTGAATCACCTTAAACATTCATCAGCTGTTTTTGTTTCTGTCAGCTTTACATTTGTTTAAAGAATTAATGAACTATTACAGCTCAGAATAATATTTTTTAAACGTTTTGTGGAATGTAGCCATGTTATAAATTAGATAAAGTACATCCAGGACGGTTGTTTTTTTTGCAGAATAAAGCCCTTCAGTCTTATACAACAACGGGCTTTATTCTGCGATAACAACCCACCTGGATGCACTTTATGCCTTAAATAATAACCAGTAAGGCAATAACCTACCTTTCAATCAACTACTTAAAAGGTTTCTGTGGGTCGTTACAATGCCATATTTATTGTAATTCTTTTAGATACGCCATAAAATGTTGAATGGTATTAAAAAAAATCTTAATTATCTCAATAATTCTCTTGAAATTGTAATATATGTGACAACTAAAAATGAGCAATGACAATTATTATATTTTAATTAATATTATGATTTGTTGCTGTTGTTTGATTTCACAAGATTATAATGTTAAATCTATACATTTAGTGTTATTAGCAAGAGTAGTGAGAGCTGAGGATGAAATCCTAGAACCACACATGATGAGGATGTGCAGTGCATTGAGCATAAATATATGCAACAGCAAGAATGGGACCATTTTGATATGAGATGACATTAGCTATGTGGAAAAAAAAAAATAAATTAAAAAAATCTAAAGATGACACCGATTTTGTTCACGTGCAAAGTCCTGAATCTGACACAAGTCACATTTAAAACCCCCCCAGGCTTCATGTCAGAGCAGATGAGGAACAGATGCATTTGCCAAAGCAAGACAGATGATGACTGACAAGTGTGAAGGGCTCTCAGTGACCCTAATTGGATGGCAACAGGCGGTCTCGCTTATGACTGGATGCTTTGGGCAACAGAGTGCAGCATTCATGCTTTAGAAGTAAAAACAATATATAACAATAATAATAAAACAAATCACATTAATTTTCTCTACAGGGGAACTGATTTTTGTGATTACTTTAGTTATTCTTATTTTTAAAAGTTTAAAAAGACATTTCTAAGCTTATTAAATGACATTACAGTATATGGTTCTGGATAAAGTACATCACCCGTGATTCTTGTGAATAATTGAGAATTTTTGTTTATTTATCCTGTATGCCACAGCTGATCTTTTCCTTGATTACAATACTCATCCATAAAAAAATTAAACGTCAATCAAATACTGCAATCTCCCAACTACAGCTTTTCTGCTCTGTGTTTAACTTCACTTACTGTACTTTGCAATCTGGCAACCATACAAACATTGGAAAACATAGACAAATACTAAAGCTAATACTCTCCGTTTGAGATATTCTGCTTATATGAAAGGCTGTCTGTTTTTTTTTTACTGCTAGCTCTTTAGGTGGTTTCCCGCAATAATTGCTGCAATCAAAGCTTCTCAATGAACTGTAACAAATGAAAACAAGATCAAAAACTACATTGTTTGCTAACAGGGTTGCTAAATAATGCACATATGCAACAAAACATTGGAACAATTGATGTTTTATAGTAAAAGTACAAAGTAACTAGTTACTGTAACTAATTAAATGTAAGGTAAGGAATTACTATTAATTTTATGTAATTTAATCACAGTTACTTATAAGGTATTTGCCCTAAATACTGTAAATGAATTCAACATATATGAAAAATTCAATTATGAATTAAATTTTTGTTATGCAAATACATTTTGCAAAATAATTGTATTTTTTTTTTAAGTAAAGTTTGTTCAATTTGTCCAACAATTGCAAATGCATATGAATGATATATGAAATGTTAATATATGGTATGTATGAAATATGGGACCCTATCATACACCCGGCGCAATGAAGTGCAAGATGTGTTGCTAGATGAGCAGTGCAACTATAGCAACTAATAGCAAATCTATTTGCACCACTTTGTGGTAAATGAGAATGAGAGTTTTTTACCTGAGTTGTTCCCAAAACCGGAGCTAACAGCGTCTTCACTGATGGCATGCAGCTGGCAGACACCCGTCTCCTCTGCACCCATGTGCATAGGCTTCGTCAACAAGAACTTCCTGTACATGATAGTAACACATTTAGCTGAAGACGTTCCAGTGGCTGAAGCAAATACTCTTACACTCAATTAATTACATTTACATTTTCTACAGGTGCTGTTTCTACAAGTGGTTTGTCAAGCCCACTCACCTGGATGAGGTATACTTCATAAATGCACAATGAATTGATTTATTTTTTATATGGAGTGATTGTAAAAATGTGACTGGTGCAAATGTGTGGGTTAGTGTCAGAGAGAAGAAAGTGTGTTTTCTACATGTGGTTTGTCAAGCCCACTCACCTGTGTGAGGGAGGCTTATTCAGAACTAACAATATTTTGGGATTTGGGTCTTGGAAAAAAATGGCATTAGGGGCATGTGGGTGTCTTGAAAAAAATGGCATTTGTTGTTTGTTCATATTACTTATTTACTGTAAAATGAGCTGAAACAACTCAATTCTAAAGGTTTTTTGGCACAACTTAATTGTTTTAGCTTCAATCTACTAAAATATATAAAAATTAATGATGACATTGTTATAATAATAATAATAATAATAAAGTAACTTAATTCCTTCATGTTGCCCCAACACAAATCGATTACAACTTAAATACAAAAGAATCCTTGTGATTTTTTTTTTAACAGCACCTGTCGGTCTTGCTTTCAACAAGAAGCCATCGGTCTTCAGCTACCAAGAACACAGCCTTGAGATTGATGGGCAGATGGATGGTGTGAACCTGACCTTCTAGCACATCGACAACATCCAGCTGATTCCTGTCCAAATAGAGCAGATTGAACATCAGTTGACCATGCCTGAACAGGACACAGAGCTCTGTTACAAAACCTAGTGAGCTGCTAAAAGCCTACATAGACATCGACTTTCTAAGATAGCATCCTAACTGAAAGGGATACTACCTAGCAAAAAATTATATCCTTCATCATTTACTTACACTCATGTAGTTCCAAATTCACAAGACTTTGGTAAATCTTAGAATGGCAGACAAGAATTGTCACTTCACTGATTTAAACTCTTAAATACGAATCACTAATAATGATAAAGTTTTTTATTTCTGGGGGAATTAAATATTTTTAGAGGACGTTCATAGACATCATGTTGATGTTCATAGACATGAACAAAAAGACAAGCATAGCAAACAGTCTTGAAATTGATTAGGACAGCAGAGATCAGGTTGTCATTTTGTGGCAACTGGTTTATTCCACTACAATGTTTATTCTATTGCAAGATTTCCTGTGTTTAATTTCAGGATTGTTGAACACCTTTGATGTGTAGTGTCTTTTGTTACATCGCGACACAACAAACACTATATCTAGGAATTTTAATTCCTGATTGTGGTGTCTAATATTTTCAAAAAACGTATGTGTAACGCCTGGGTTCACTTCAGGAAGGCACAGGATCGCAGGAGTATCAAATACGTAGATTCATTAACAAACACTTACATGGAAGAACACAGGAATGACATGGGATGAACACAAGCATCAACACAGACAGAATACTTGACTGGACAATGAATGACTAAACACAGGGACTATAAATACACTGGGGATGATGAGACTGATTACATACAGGGGTGAGACACAAGTGGAAATAATGAACATGATGGAATGGTGGGAAACAGAACAAAAGAGCACATGGGGAAGGACACATGGTGAAAACAAACGTACATGGAAGACAGGACCTGACAGTATGCGATTTTTAAAAATCTTTTAGTGTGTACCCAACCATAGTCTTGAAAATGTAAAATGCTGTCTGCCTAGGCAGCTTAACACGTTTCAGAAAACAGTATAAGAATGACAGAGGTCACACATGAGATCAACAGAAAGAAACCTACCCATTTTCTTTGTAGAAGAGAAGCCAGTTTTTGTGGGCAAACTCCTTGCACATTTTGTATTCTGGCTAAGGATGACAATTTAAAAAGTTGAAAGTTAGTTTAAGATAATGTTATGCTTGATTGTATGATTTTACATTACCTGATGCTATGATTGCTGTGACATGTGAATTACTTCTATTTCTGGAAGAAAATATTTAAATATATTTTTTAAAAGTCTAAATAGAACTTACCAAAAACGATTCAATGTTTTATTTCTTTATCCACACAGCATTTAACTAAAAATTGCCATTAGAAAACATGCAAATGTGTTTAACTTAAAAATCAAAGGGATATATACTGTAATATAAACATTTGAGGTCAAAGGGGTTTGGGTGAAAAGAAAACAATAATCAATTGAATTAAGATCAATGAATACCACTGATCATTAAAAAAAAAATCAATTAAGATGTAACCGTAAACTCTAAACTGTGCATTCTATTACAGAAATTGTATCAGTAACTGAGCACTCTAATCTAAAAAAATACATTAAACACATTTTAAAAAATATATATTTTTATTATGCATGAATCTATTTTAAAATTTGTGAGTGCTGCATGTTAGATGAATTAATAATTTTTTGTCACTGAAATTTTATGGCATAACGTGATCGGAATAAAGTGTTATAAGCTATAGATGTGTTTAGACCAATAGTTCTTTTTAAACTAAAAACCATGCTAGAAATGTAGAGATTATTAAAACTTAGCTACACAACCAAACAATTTAGAGCATTAAATAAATGTTTATGCATCATCAGAAATGCCCACGGAAATTAAATTCGATTTATTTATAAGGCTTCCTAAAATATAAAAGATAAAGACAGTGGACTCCCTTAGCCTTAATGAAATGAAAATTAAAAATAATCAATTAAAAAATAAAATTGACTCACTATTTACTCACCCTCAATTGGTTATAAACCTTTAAGAGTTTCTTTAGTTTCTATTGAACCCAAAAGAAAATATTCTGAAGAAAGCTGGAAACCAGTAACCATTGACTTCCATAGTAGACATAACCAATACTATGAAAGTCAATGGTTAGTGGTTTTCAGCATTTTTCAAAAATATCTTCTTTTATTTTTAACAGAAGAAAGCAACTCATAAAGGTTTGTAACAAGTAAAGGGTGAGTAAATGATGACTGAATTAAAATTTTGGGGTGTACGATCACTTTAATTTTAGGCTAAGGCTCCTATATGGTTGAGAAGCACTTGTTCAGACGCAGATTTCCACCTGACTCTCTTTGCTGTTCCACCAGTTTGAGGCCTTGCGTGGTGCTTCGTCCTGTTTGTCCTGAGCCAGAATCAGCCTCCTCACAGCACCAGTAACCAGATCCAGATGCAGCACTGTGTTGCCCTACAAAACAAGACAGGAATGTTCATGTAGTTCCTTTTCGAAAAAGAGGTCAGATCATTTCGTTTTATTCCCTGAAGCGCTCTTATAATGTTAGGTTAATGCAGAGGTTTTATCCGCCAAGAACACTCATAATTTAGTTTAACTCAACCATATTCCAGCCTCCCTCTGACCCTGGGATTAAAAAAAAAAAAAAAAAACAGCTGTCCCTTTAAGAAACTTAAATGTTCTTTTGCATGAATTTGCTCAGATTTTTGCCCTGATTTGCTCTGGATGAGTTGATACTAGTTCCAACTTTCATGGTTGGTAACATCATATCAAAGGAAATAAAAATTGTTTGACAGGGAATGGAGTGTTTAAATCCATTTGATAGTAAGCATTGATTGCTAGTGAATGAATGTGTGTGTGAATGAGAAGGCGTATAGGTGTTTCACACTGCTGAAAAGGCATCTGCTACATAAAACATATACCAGAGTAATTAGCAGTTCATTCCACTGTGGCGACCCCTGATAAGTCGGATAAAAGCTGAAGGTTAGTAAGTAAGCGTTATCTAGTTATTCAGATTATGTGCATAACTTAATTTTTCAACTAAAGAAGGTTTTATATGTCTGACAAAAGCACATGCTTATGAAACAATGAACTGTTTTAGAATGTCAACATAATGGTATACACTCAGCGGCCACTTTATTAGGTACACCTGTCCAACTGCTCGTTAACGCAAATTTCGAATCAGCCAATCACAGCAGCAACTCAATGCATTTAGGCATGTAGACATGGTCAAGACGATCTGCTGCAGTTCAAACTGAGCATCAGAATGGGGAAGAAAGGTGATTTAGGTGAATAATGGCATGGTTGTTGGTGCCAGACGGGGTGATCTAAGTATTTCAGAAACTGCTGATCTACTGAGATTTTCACGCACAACCATCTCTAGGGTTTACAGATAAAGGCAACAGTAACTAAAATAACCACTCGTTACAACCGAGGTCTGCAGAAGAGCATCTCTGAACACACAACATATCAAACCTTGAGGCGGATGGCCTACAGCAGTAGAAGACCACATTGGGTGCCACTCCTGTCACCAAAATTGGAGAATAGAAAATTGGAAAAACGTTGCCTGGTCTGATGGATCTCAAATTCTGATTGCGACATTCGGATGGCAGGGTCAGAATTTGGTGTCAAAACATGAAAGCATGGATCCATCCTGCCTTGTATCAACGATTCACGTTGGTGGTGGTGTAATGGTGTGGGGAGTATTTTCTTGGCACATTGTGGGCTCATTAGTACCAATTGAGCATTGAACACAATCTACCTAAGTATTGTTGTTGACAATGTCGATGCCTTTATGACCACAATGTACCCATCTTCTGATGGCTGCTCCCAGCAGGATAACGCACCATGTCATAAAGCGCAAATCATCTCAGACTGGTTTCTTGAACATGACAATGAGTTCACTGTACTCAAATCGCCTCCACAGTGACCAGATCTCAATTCAACCCAACCCTTTGGGATGTGGTGGAACTAAAGATTCGCATCATGGATGTGCAGCCGACAAATCTGCAGCAACTGCATGACGCTATCATGTCAATGTGGATCAAAATCTCTGAGGAATATTTCCAGTGCCTTGTTGAATCTATGCCACAAAGGATTAAGGCAGGTCCAACCCGCTAGTAAGGTGTACCTAACAAAATGGCCGGTGAGGGTATATGAAATATAGTGTCATTAATTTGAAATGTTTTGTGGTTTCATATATTGTTTAAAATGTAAGTATTTATCTAAAATATTATATACATATAATACATACAGTACCTTGTAGTTTTATTGTTTGACTCAAATTTAAAGAATCAGTAGTTTACTTTCTATTATTAATTTCTAATTTGCTTAGGCTCAAGATAAACCTAATAATTAAAAATTTTGTGCACATTTGTTTTGTTTCATAAGACTTCAGGATCTCCCTGTTTCATCAGGAGACACAGGGACTAATTTGGACTCAATTTAGGGAAATCAACGACTCAAATCAGGGACTGACCTGTGTGGGAATATAAATTTATATAATCTAGTTCCAAATTAGCAATAATCTATATATAAATGAAAAGTTATACTTTTCTTTATACAGACCTTAAAATCTCTTGGTTTCCTGAGCACTGACAGTGTCAAAGTGATACAAATGCTAAAGGCATTGTCTCAACAACTCTTCTTTTGTCTTTGGGTGATACTCTCAAGCTGGTCAACTGGCCGGGCGTGTTCTGTCTCCAAAACTTCATTTGCATGCTTTGTGTTCTTGCTAAAATGCATCATGAATGGGTACTTATATGCTGATGAGATTGGGGCTGGGGGAAGGCAATTTACCCTACTAACAAACAACTATTTATTTGCATGCTTTGTTTAGGTTCGTCCCCACCTCTCTGTAAAATGTATAAAAACTTAGTGTCTGCTGTATGAAGACAGAGTTCTTTCGATGACGCCACAGCGACGCTAAGTTCTGCTTATTAAAGGATTCTGTTTTGAAGATACCCAAAAGTTTTCCCTGGTTTTTGGCTCATCTTAGAATTTCACAACAGTTTTGGTGCCGTGAGCCAGATAGAGAAATTCACAACACCTGGTTTATATGAGTTTATATCTAATCTATATTAACCATTGACTAAGAACCACAAATGAAAAAAAAGTCACTTACATCTTTAATGGCCAGAGAGCGAGTAAATTAACAGCAAATTTAAATTTTGGATGAATCATCCCTTTATTGTTCTACTGAAGAAATAAAAGTCTCCTACATCTTGGATGGCCTGACTGTGAGTAATATAACTGTATCTTTTTTATATTTGGCTGAACTATTACTTTCAATTGACTTTCATAGAAAAGGTTGTCGAGACGGGACAGGCCTTAAATTCCCCTTCACTATTGAATCTACAGGATAATGGTTTCCTTACACCCTGGCTTGCGTTTACGACATGCTGTCTGTGTTATTAATAGAAGCCTTGCATCACTTCAGGACAGATGGAGGGTTTGGCTGAGACGGGCTGTTATGGTCACGGGCCACACTGTTCCATTCAACCTTTGCTTTTTCTCTCCCGGGAGAGTAATAACCCCTGGATGGCCCCCTGTGATGTCTGGACGTCTGTATTTTTAGATTTTTATAAGCGATTAGTAATCATGTTCTCCACATCTCTTTTTTTCCACTGCTAACAGGTGTTTTAAAGTTTCAGGCTTTCTCTCTAAACACACACCAGATGCACTGTGAATATGAATTCCTCTTAGATTTTTTTATTCATATATACCTAGTAACCAGAATGTTTATTAAAAACAAGATGATACACAAATTGACCAAAAGCAGTGATCTCTGAAAACTCACATTCATAAACAGATAATTATAAAACCACAGGCTTTAATAGGGAGTTTAAACAGCTTCCACTCATTTTGTAAGATTTTTCGCTAGACTAGTGGTGCACAGACATGTAAATGGAGCGCAAGTGTTCAGCAGAGTTTAGCTGTAATTTAAACACACATGCAACAGCTGATCAATGTCTTCAGACTCACTAGAATGCTTTAAGGCCATGTCCACATGTACAAGGATATTTTTATAAATGGTTTTCCCTGCCTTCTTTAAAAAAAAATATGAAAAAGCAAAAAAGCACTTTGATGTACACTCAGTGGCCACTTTTTTAGGTACACCTTACTTTTGCCTTCAGAACTACCTTAATCCTCCATGGCATAGATTCAAGAAGGTACTGGAATTATAACTCAAGAGATTTTGATCCATATTGACATGATAGCATCAAGCAGTTGCTGAAGATTTATCAGCTGCACATCCATGATGCGAATCTCCCGTTCCACCACATCCCAAAGTTGCTCTATTGGATTGACATCTGATGACTGTGGAGGACATGTGAGTACAGTGAACTCAGTGTCATGTTCAAGAAACTAGTCTGAGATGATTCTCGCTTATGACATGGCGCGTTATCCTGCTGGAAGTAGCCATAAGATGAGTACACTGTGGTCATAAAGGGATGGACATTGTCAGCAATACTCTGGCTGTAGAATTGACACAATGTCAAATTGGTGCTAATGGGCCCAAAGTGTGCCAAGAAAACATCCTTCACACTATTACAATTGTAAATATTTATATTGTGTTTTTAATGTTATATTTCATCCGCAACAACAACGTGAACTAATATCAAGATATGTTTGGACAATAATGTCTGAATGCATAATTATCCAAAGACTGAGGAGATTTGTCTGCATGAAAGACTCGCGAATGGCAGATTTTTCTGTTGCTGCTCCTCCAATAAGGTAGGTAATTAAATATGAAAGAATTATGTGGATGAAGTGTCAAAATGATTGACAAGGGACATAACTAAGCAACAAAACAAGGGGCATCTGTTAAGGAGAAAGTAGCATGTCCCAAAGCGTGCATACTCTTCAGTTAAACACTCATAAGTATATACTTTTCCTTCACAAAAAAAGTACATACTTTTAGGGCGTAGTATAAGTATGCGAATTGGGACGCAGAACAGGTGGTGACCTTTTTTGGACAGGCAGATGCTTAAACACTGATCAATGAACATACAAGTATAAAATAAAATACAGTGAAGCGCATTTAAGCTTCTGTTTACCACGTCATGCTCTTTATGTATGTGTGTGGATTGCGTTTTAATGAATTTATTAAAGCATCGAAAAGTTGGTTCTATATATTTTCAGTTCAAAAACACAAAACTCTCTCAGATTCTATTAAAATCGTCTCTGTGCTTTGAATAATATTGAGGAATGAGGGATGAAAGTTAAATGAAATTAAAGTTCTTTTTTTGAGTGAACTCTCTTTTTAAGTGTTTTTGGGGTAAAGTAAAAAAATTATTGAAGCAAGAAATCATTTATTCATTTATTCATTCATTTTCTTTTCGGCTTAGTCCCTTTATTAATCTGGGGTTGCCACAGCGGAATGAACCGCCAACTTATCCAGCACTTGTTTTGCACAGCGGATGCACTGCCAGATGCAACCCATCACTGGGAAACATCCATAACACACTCACTCACACACATACACTATGGTCAATTTTAGCACAACCAATTTGCCTGTACCACATGTCTTTGGACTTGTGGGGGAAACTGGAGCACCCGGAGCAAACCCTCGCGAACACGGGGAGAAAATGCAAACTCCACACAGAAACGCCAACTGACCCAGCCGAGGCTCGAACCAGTGACCTTCTTGCTGTGAAGCGAAAGTGCTACCCTCTGCGCCCCTGCGTCGCCTGAAGCAAGACATCCTACAAATAAATGACTATTTGAAACATAACTAGTGACCAGCAGAATTAAAAATATATATATATTTATGAAGAAAAAAAACATCACACACCATCTTGACAGACTAAAGTGAATCTATTAGCTCACATCTCAGCCGCGAATTTGTTTTGATCTTTGACCATTTCCATCCACTATTATTTTGTCCCTTCGCTAGTTTGCTGGAAATGATGCATCTGATCTTCTGTTTCCAGGCTCAGATAATAACAGAATAACATTAGGGCAGGAATGACACCTGTACATGGACTGGTAATTGCAGCAAGTGAACGGCAACACTTTCATGTGTAATACCCATGAAGTAGGGTAGGTTACAGGTCACACACACACACCTGTTCTTCATGGAGCACCACCTGGTCCTGCAGCGGGTTGCCCAGTGCTGCCACAGAGACGAAGGGCTGCCAAACTCCACTGATGGTCCTGGGGAAGATGTCATAGAGCTCTATACACTGTACAGAGTCTCCTTTCTCCTTCATAGCATACAGCGATACAGGATTACACGTGGCCACATAAATGGAATCTATAAGAAAGAAAAAGTCAGTCTAAAAATAGGTCTATTTTATAATATGGTGACTGAGACTGGAAGCAGGGAGACATTCAATCTGGTTGAACCGCCACTGCTACGACTGCCATTCATTATAGTTGAGGAAATAATAGCAAGTTTATAAGTTACACATTTAATCAATTTAATAAATGGGTGCTGTTTTGTTCTGGAATACTATATGTAGCTTAATGTGCATCATTTCGAATTGAAATATAACAATTATTAATAGTCATTCATTTATTATTTTTTTCTGCTTTTCTGGGGCCGGGTTGCAGGGGCAGCAGTCTCAGGAGAGAACCCCAGACTTCCCTCTCCCTAGACACTTCCTCCAGCTCCTCTAGGGGTATTTCAAGACGTTCCCAGACCAGCCAAGAGACATAGTCTCTCCAGCATGTCCTGGGTCTTCCCCGAGGCCTCCTCCCTGTGGGATGTCCCTAGGTAGACATCCAGGAGGCATCTGAAACAGATACCTAAGCCACCTCAGCTGTCTTCTCTCAAAGTGGAGGAGCATCGGCTCTACTCCGAGCTCCTCCCGGGTGACAGAGCTCCTCACCCTATCTATAAGTGAGGGCGCACCCTGCCACCTTGCGAAGGAAACTCATTACAGCTGCTTGTATCCGAGATCTTGTCCTTTCGGTCATGACCCAAAGCTCATGACCAATATATTAATATTTTTACTGTATTTGTTTCAGCTTATTTCTAATACATTTGGTATTAAAGGGGACCTATTATGCAAAAATCACTTTTAAAAGGTGTTTAAGCAGAGTTGTGTGAACATTGTGAATATAGGCAGCTTCTAATTAGGGCTGGGTGATATTGCAAAAAAAACAAAACATGATATCATGGTTCATATCATTCAGTATCAATAATTATTGAATAAGGGTTAGTTTTTAATAGTCAAAAACTAAAATATTTCATTCTCGTTATAATAAAATAAACATAAGTAGAGATGCACCGATCCTGATACTTGGATATCAGTTGGATACCGCATATTTTTGATGGATCGGGTATCGGCCAGCTGGTACCGATCCCAATGAGCCAACAAAAGCTATAAAGGTAGCTTATTATAATGGCCTAGAAAGTTGTCTTGTATGCCTACTATATCCTCAATGTTCTGAAGCCATTCTATATTTTAATGTGAAGTACAGTTGAAAGTGGTTAAATTCATGTTCAGTTCAGCATTTCCCACCGCCGTGCCTGTTAATCATTCTCCATTCATTCACAAATCAAACTGCGTGTCGTGCTCATGACAACATCAAAAACTTTCTCCAAGACTATTTGTTCCTGTTAAAATAAATAATCAGTGTGGAAATTCATTTAGTTTTGCATTTTGACCTGCAACATGAACTGCTTTTTCTAAATTATGCTGCACTGTGTCTGTTAGATCAGCAGATCACATTCACAACACTGGAGTAGAGAGGGTTATTACCTGCTCTTCATACACAAAGTAGACCTACCTGACATTATCAATTAGAAAAGACATTTTTTTCAGTGTAAGCAACTTATAATAAATATACTATAGTGTTTCTGAAACAGGATTTTATTTCATGAGGGTCTAAGAGTAAATCTATTGTAATATCACCCATATTATTGTTATGGTTTTTATATTTTATTACAAAATGTATGTACGGTAAAGTAAACTAAGTTCAATGTGAATGTCTACGTGAAAAAATTTTACTTACCAGTCAATGTGTAATAATGACTGAATACATTTGCTTCAAGCTGTGGTTTCATACATTTGGCCATAATTACTAATTGGAAAATCATACATTTTACATGATTCACATAAAAATTAAATGACTAAAAAATAAATAAATGAACCTATGTCTGATAAATAAGTAACCTTCGTGCTATTTAGAGCAGGGGTTTAGTTCTTACACAGTTTAGTTCCAACCCTGCTTCAACACACTTGCCTGTAAGTTTTAAAAAAGCCTGAAGGACTCAATTAGTAAGATCAGGTGTGTTTAATTAGAAACTGTGCAGAGCTGCGGCCCTGCAAGAACTGAGTTTGACACCCCTGATTTAGAGTGTTTCATATATCCATGTGCTATTGATTTTTGTTAAATACATACTGACTGACAGGAAACTATCATAATTAATGGCGATTGTTATCTTAGTGGAATTGGATGACGGAATAAACGCTTTCCTACTTTTGGGTTCAATAGCCATATTTTTGAAATAGGCCTATAAAAAAACAAACCCAAGACTGCATAATGCCATGTATTGTCTGGCTAAGTAATCAAGCTTACCTTTAGCAGTGGTGACGTCACAGACGATGTTGACTTCGTTCATAGGGATTTGCCAGTGGGCCTGTTCCTCAGTGAAGCTCATGGATCTGGACTCATGTCTTTCAGAAGGGTAACTCTGAACCCGGAGAAACACTGGGCCCTAAGGAGCACCACAAACATCAGAATAACCTCACAAAATGGCTGACAGCTGAAACAGCCAATCAAATCACTTTTTAAACTGTCTGACAAATTTAAACTATTTTTTTGGCACGTTACTTTGACTATGTTAATATAATAAGACACTTTATGTAATTTTTCTGTCATTTTTGACAACACTAGCTTTAATTTATGCTACATTGTTACATTTTCTCCAATAAATAAACAGATTAAATACACATATAAGTAAATTAAAGAGATAGTTCACCCTAAAAAGAAACTTGACTCAACATCTACTCACACTTAAGTGGTTCCAAACCTTTATGAGTTTCTTTATTCTGTTAAACACTAGAAGGTATTTTGAAGAAAGCTGAAAACCTATAACCACAGTATTTGTTTTTCCTACTATGGAAGACAATGATTACAGGTTTCTAACATTCTTCAAAATATCTTCCTTTGTGTTCAACAAAAATTCAGACAGGTTTGGAACAAAAGGAGGATGACGAAACGAGTAAATGATGACAAAAATGTAATTTTTGAGCAAACGCGTGTGACTGCTATTTTCAATAATGCTAAATTTATGACGATTTGTATTTATTTATGAAATGTATGACTTCTTGGCGACTGGTCGATTTTACTATTCTTTTACTGTTCTACCATCAATTGATAAAAATGTAAACTTTACAATTTTGGAGTGAGGAAAGACTATGATTTACTTCATTTTCATCAGATGGACGAGGTTTAGAAATCACTATCATGAGGTCAATTTGTTTCAAAGCCGAAAACAACTTTGGAAACGGAAGGGTTTACGATACCTTGATATCGATCCGATGGGATTCTGTTGGACACAGCAGCTTTCGTCGTGTATTACCACCCTGACTGATAGTCCAATAACCTGTCATCTTAGAATCTGGCAATGGTAACCTAGGAAAAGTGTATTGGGTCATTTCACTTGTTAAAATACACTGATTGTGACAAAATATATTGGTCATGAAAACACCTTACTGGGTCAACCTGAAGGTGACAAACACACCAACAGACTGCAAAAAATGCTTTTCTTACTTAGAATTTTTGTCTTGTTTTTAGTCCAAATAGCTGAAAACTCTTAAATCAAGAAGTATTTTCTAGACAAGCGAAAATAATTGTCTTGTTTTCAGAAAAATTATTTAAAAAAATTGAGTTTTCCTTAAAAAAACAAACAAAATATTCAGAATATTAATCTTGTTTTTAGCTTTGACACCATTGTCAGATAATTGAGCTTGTTTTAAGGAAAAATTCACTTAATTTTGACCTATTTCTGTTCTATTTCAATATTTTTTTTACTTGTCAGGAAAATGCTTCTTGATTTAATTTTAAAATATATATTTGGATTAGAAACAAGACAAAACTCTAATGAAATATATATGTGAGTGTGTGTAATTATTAGCCCCCCTTTGATTTTTTTCTTATTTTTTAAATATTTCTCAAATGATGTTTAACAGAGCAATGAAATTTTCACATATGTCTGATAATAGTTTTTCTTCTGGAGAAAGTCTTATTTGGTTTATTTCAGCTAGAATAAAAGCAGTTTTTAATTTTTTAAAAAACATTTTAAGGTCAAAATTATTAACCCCTTTAAGCTATTTTTTTTTCGATAGTCCACAGAACAAAGCCTTAAATGTCACTTTAAGCTGTACAGAAGTGGCTTGAAAAATATCTAGTAAAATATTATGTACTGTCATCATGGCAAAGATAAAATAAATAAGTTATTAGAGAAGAGTTATTAAAACTTATGTTTAGAAAGGTGTTGAAAAAAAACTCAATTAAACAGAAATTTGGTAAAAAATAAACAGGGGGGCTAATAATTCTGTGTGTGTGTATATATATATCTTTTTTTTTGCGCAGTGATTTTTGCATCTTTAAAAATGAGTTAAGAACTTAAGAACTAAGTTATGAATAAGAACTCAATGATACTTGGATGGAAATTAGAAAATAATGGCATGTAAATGGAATGGTAATGATGGTTTCATCCCACTATGCACATGCCTCAACTCTGAAAACGGCACGTGTCTCTATGGTAACAATGAAATTCACTGACATTATTGAAGGTTGCACTTAAACATCTGGCTGTAGCGCAGTTATTATTCTCAATCATTACTTCACTACTCTGCACTTCATGTAGATAGGATCTGACAAAAGTTAAAATATGAATGTAATTAACATTAAAAAATTTTCATGTATACATCAATGTATCATATTTTAAAGGTTTGGAGTCTTTATATATTTCCACCAACAACATGCTGTTATTTAAAAAGTTTTCACAAATGAACACAAGTTTTCTCTATTAACTGTGATGCTCCTTTCCAATCCAACCAATCCAGCATGTTAAAATGTTATTTGAAGGGTCATTTGACACTGAAGACTGGAGTAATGGCTACTGAAACCTAAGTGTAACATAAGAAATAAAAGTAAATAATAATGTTATAATTTTATGACAAATAAAGTATCTCTCAAAAAACTGATTAATAATGCAATTTAGCTTTTTACATATGTCATTTGAAAGGAAATATTTGTTTCTTCCCAAGAAACAAAAAACTTAATTGACCAGATGGAAAATTTGACAATCAAAATCAAGTGAAATAAGACAAATATGAGACGGAAGAAACAAATAATTTCCTTTATTGAAAGTGTTTAATATACAACATGAAGTAAAGAAATGCCCTTTTTTCTTCTGAGTGAGACATTATTTGCTGTTTAATAATTCTGTTGCGTAACATTTATTTAACAAATAAAAGGCAAAATCCAAAAGGGCACTTTAACAGACGTACACACATCAGGGATACAGACGTCACACAAAGAGCCAATTCAGATTAAATTCTCCCTTTGCCTAGTGCCGTCCAAATCACTGCATTACAGAGACACAACTGTCTCTCTCTAACAGGAATGCAAAATCATTACGGTTGAAATTATTGAGCTGAACACACAATCTTTGAAACCACGCCGTTTTGTCAACCACATTTGGTGTGTTTTGTTGCAATCACTTGCTCTAGTTTACTTACAGGAACAAATTTTCAGCTAAAGAATTATTCAGTTCAAGATGCTTTTAATGTTTACCTCACAGCGAATTAGAATTTAAAGAGAAAGTAAAATTTTTATTTACTCACCATTTAAATCACCCTCAAGTGGTTTTAAAACTTTGAGTTTCTTTTTTCTGTTTAAAACACAGAAGAAGATATTTTGAAGAAAGCTGAAAACCTGTAACCATCGACTTCCATTTATGAAAAACAAATACTCAAACAATCAATGATTCTTAAGGTTCAAGTGTTCTTATTCAATGGTCAATAGTAAACTAAACTAAACTTCAACTGTGAAAACTGGACTGAAGCAGTTTCAATTGACTAGAACTTGATTTATGCTAAGCTGCTTTGACATAATCTGCTTTGTAAAAGCACTATGGGAGAAAAGATGAGCTGCACTGAAGTCAATGGTTAAAGGTTTTCACCTTTTTAAAAAAAAAATCTTTTGTGTTTAACAAAAGAAAGAAGCTACAGTAGTGAAGATTTGGACCAAGTAAAGGGTGAGTAAATGACGCCGATTATAGATAATAGTTTAAGTACATACAAGGTCAATACAACAGATCGAATAAAGCCAATTCTCTGCCCAGGCCACAAATGATGCGTGTTACGTTTGAAATTCGCCCTCAATCATGCCTTTAGTTCAAGTATAAACAATTCAACTGAAATGGAAAATTTGCATGAGGCAAAAAAACATTCCAGGAGTAATCGAGAGTGAGTGATGCGATGCTTCTCGTCTGGTGTGAACCCAGCATAAAGGCCAATAACTCATGTTCTTGGCAACCGCGTTGCGCATTCGGTGTCATTCATGTCACCTGGTGGAAATTTGTCTATACTAATGTTTTTTTGTTTTACTTTGTATACAATCTACTCGTGCAAATACAGGTGAATTTATGTAAGGTGGTGTGACTGATGTGCGAAATTAGCCTCAAATGCATATTCTGTGCAAAAACAAACAAACTTCACGCAAGTTGTAAATAGACGACGACAACAACCTATTCTAAATCCAAAACAGAAAGGTGACAGGTTTGCTTCCCGGCTCCAGATTACCCACTTTGAAAGTGTGCAGTATTAGAGATGCTCAAATCTATTTGGAATCTGCTCAGAATTAATCACATTCTTTAAAAGCACTAACCAGACCCTGGCTGTGTCCGAAAGCTAAAACAGCTGACAACTTATTGTCTAGCTGCGTAAATAGGCGGTGACTCTGGAACTCTGAAACTGACTTCAGGCAGACATCTGAAACAGCGAAACGATTGAATCATGTACAACAGTGGTTCTCAACCACCGGTACCGGTCACTGGATCAATTGGTACTGGGCCGCACAAGAAATCATGAATTATTTCTGTTTTATTTATTAGCTGAGTATGAATGATCTTTTATTTTAAAAAATGAGCATATTCTCTCACTTACATCTCATCACTTAAGCGGCCAAATTTAACCCACAAGCAAAAAAATGAGTAAGAAACAAACGCCTTTGGAAAGTTGCTTTGCTAAGGGGAAAAGATGCAGTGAAAGACCTGCGAACTGTTAAGGAATAGACCTGCAACCCATTAGTCAACAAATCAGGTGAATCCACCATGTCTGTGCAAGAAGATCAGCTGATGGAGTTTGCAAATGACGGCGGCCTTTTAGGGGCCGTTCGCATATCGCTTCTTTTCACGCAAGATCGTTATTTCCAATGGTGTGCAGCTTGAGCGAGACACCAGATGCACCCAGTTGAATGAATGCCACAAGCGCACCGCGAAGCCACAGCTTCATATTTTGTATGGAATATACACATTTCTAATTATCCCAAATAAACAAGGAACACCCTAACACTGCAGTGCTTTAAAATTTTCTCCATAAATAAAACTTGTATCAGAGTGACAGCAATGTTTTGTCAGCTCGTCATCATCTAAGAAAACGGTTTATTACGGAGGATCACTGATGTACAATACACTAGAAAGAGCTTTAGTGATAACCAAGAGATTGTAGCCTCCGAAGACAGCATTTTTTAGCTTTCAGACACAGCCAGTCAACAAAGTTTTCAGTTTTTAGCGATTTTAGCTATAAATCTATGGAATTTTCAACAGCTTAATTTAATGGAAGCTTAAGTATGGTTTTGCTATTACATCTTCAATGAAATGAGCAGCATTTTAAATGCAGTTAAATGCACCTGTTAAAGGTGAAGTTGGTGACTTTTGGGCAAGAAATTATAAAGGGCTAGACATACAGTATAATATCTCAGGCATAACCATTTTTCAGTGTTCATATAATGCTTCATGGTGTATTATGATAATGAAATTCCAAGACATTCAGGATCATTTTCAGCAGTCTTTTCAAGGTTTCATTAATCAATTATATACTGCCTGACAAAAGTCTTGTCGCCTATCCAAGTTTTAGGAACAATTCATCATTCTAGTTGATCATTTGGTATCAGAAGTTGCTTATATGAAAGGCAAAGGCCTCTAGATTACGCTTATTTTACCAAAATAATATATAATCATGACTTGATTATTAATTATTTAATTAGGACAGTAAGATCTGACTTTGCTTAGAGAAAAGTCTTGTCAATTAACAGAAATAATGTACAGTATAGAATATAAAGTCATGGTCAGTGGAGAAATAATTACTATTGTGTATGACTCCCATGAGCTTGGATGACTGCATCCATACATCTCTGCAATGACTCAAATAACTTACTAATAAAGTCATCTGGAATGACTCCCAGAGTTCATTAAGATTCTTTGGATTCATCTTCAATGCCTCCATCTTACCCTAGACATGCTCAATAATGTTCCTCTCAGGTGACTGGGCTGGCCAATCCAGGAGCACTTTAACCTTCTTTGCTTTGTGAAACTTTGATGTGGAGGCCGAAGTATGAGACCTTCTTCAGCAGGATAGCGCTTATCCTGCTGAAGAATTTGCCCTCTCCTGTGGTTTGTAACATAATGGGCAGCACAAATGTCTTGATACCTCAGGCTGTTGATGTTGTCATCCCCTCTGCAGATCTCTTGCACGCCCCCATACTGAATGTAACTCCAAACCATGATTTTTCCTTCACCAAACTTGACTAATTTATATGAGAATCTTGGGTCCATGGGTTCCAGAGGGTCTTCTGCAGTATTAGTGACGATTAGGATGCAGTTCAACAGATGATTCAATAGAAAAATCTACCTTGTGCCACTTTTCCAAATGATCAACTCAAAGTGAAGTTATTATTTGTTGCTCTTACAACTGGGATCGATAACAAGACTTTTGTCAGGTAATGTATAATGAGATTATGATTAGCAGCATAGGAAAAGACTGCAGCATTCATTTTAAATGAAAACCATTAAAATGAAACACTTTAATTTAGGTTCATATGGGGAGATTATTATCATCAACATCAATTTTAGTATTTTTCAGATATGTTTTTATGTTGTGTATTGAAGAGTACAATTGCAACAAAAACTAAAATGGGAGTATCCTTAGTTGTGGAGTTTCTGAAATCATGTTTTTACATTGAGTTTGGTGACAACAATAGCAAAATAAAAATACATTTCTTTTAAAAAAATCTGGTTTGTTTTTTTAGCAAATTAACTATATGCTATCAGAATTTTTCTTTCTTTCTTTCTTCAATTTATAAATGTCACTGTTTTCAGAGGTTTTCCACTATATTTCAAAAAGTCAAATTCTGATTTGCTATTAGACTTACTCTGATATGGGATTGTTCGAGAAGATAAGTAACACATTGGCAACACTAAAATAATGGTCCATTAACATTAGTTAATTCATTGACTAACATGAACAAACAAGGAACAATACATTACAGTATGTATTCATCTCTGATACGTTAGTTAATAAAAACAAAGTTGTTGTTAGTTCTTGTTAAATCTCAGTGCATTAGCCAATGTTAACAAGAACAACTTTAGATTTCAATAACGCATCATTAAATGTTAAACTATGATGAATAAATGCTGTACAAGATTGTTCATAATTAATTTTTTATTGTGACATCTTTAAAGATAATGGGTTAGAAAAAAAGAATAGCAGCTAAAGAGATACCAACAACTGACTGTGGCCATTTGGGATGCATGCCAGACAAGTTTTTGGCAGCTTGGTCACTAGATTGCCAAAACATCAAGGCCCTAGCATTAGTTGCCCAATAATAATAATAATAATAATAATAATAATAATAATAATAATAATAATAATAATAATATCGAAAAACTGGTAGGGCTAGGCCACCCAACTCTTTTGGCTTTTGCAAGTGGCCCTTAAAAATTCAGTGCACCTTGTAGCCTAAAATGTATGACATAAGAGAATCTAGCTGTTTAAAAAAAGAATGGGAATGGGAAGATAAATAGGCAGATTCTGAAAAAGATTCTGGAAACAAAACGGGAAAGAAATTACTTCCTAATTAATTCATAATGAATTCTTTGTTGATACTTAATTCATTGTTAGTAAATACATTAGCTAACATTAAAGAATGAACCATTTAAAAAAAAAACATTTAGTGCCAATTTTAGTATGAAAATTGAACAATTCACCTTTAAAGAAACACATTTGTTCAAGTGTATGGTTTGAGGATCATGTAAAGCAGATCTTTCTAAATGTAGCTTGTTTAGTCCAGGATATTGCAGATAAAGAACTTGACATTCTATTGACGGATAGTAAAGGGTCAATAGCAGCTGAGCTCTTACTCCTTGGCCAGGTGGACGCTGGTGGGTTTGGCTCCGATTGGAATGCCGTGTTTGTGCAGAGCTGAGATCAGCACCTCGCGCATGTCCTTGTTATAGGAGTCAAAGTCAAACACATTCCTCACCACGTTGGCCAGACCTTCATCTGGAAATTTCTACGGGGGGAAAAAAGAAGGTAGGTAAGCCACAAGACAAGTGTGTTTGTTCATGATGACGCATTTAAAAATAAAAAAAAATTAGCCACTATGGAGAAATAGAACAAATGTGTTTTCTTTCAGTTGATGAGTGTGAATTTATATTGAATTGGAATGAGAAATTGTAACACTTTAGTATAGGGACAAATTCTCACTATTAACTAATTGCTTGTTAGGCCCACACAGAATCTGCAAGCACAGAGCCCATTTTTGAGCTCATGATTCAATCTGTTTATTTACTTATACTGTTAAGCAGTGTTTAATTTGTAAATTGCGAGGCCCCGGAACAAATCGGGGTAACAGATCCGGCATTTGACCAGAGGAAGAGAGGTAACGGAACATTCACGCAATCAAATTGGTGGCCTAATTTAAGTGAGTTACAGCTTGCATTAGTAGCTTTTATAGAGTATGTGTATTGTAAAAACGATTTTTTTTGTTTTTATTTTATTCCAAATCTTTATGTATAAAATGTTTAAAATTTACAGTGTCTACAATTAAATCTATTATGCAAATGTGTCTAAATTTATGCAAAGGAAACTACAAGGACGAATTGTCGGTCAAATAAACAAGGCATATTAAATACTTTATTTTATTATTATTTGTTTGTTTTTTTTGCTTCTAAAATACTTGTTAAATGAGTTTGAATGATTGTTTCATCTTTTTTGTCACAGGTCATTTTGAACCCTGTTTTTGATCTGTAGCCTATAAATTTGATCTGTAGCCTATAAATATAGCCGGTTTTGTTTTAGATGTTGTACTCCAGGGCTATTCAATTAGTTTGTCATGGGGGCCAGTTCATGAAAAGCATCCCAAATGAGGGGCCGGAGAGATATGACTTGCAATATGAGTAATGACACAACTGTATATAAGAGCCTATATGTTGTATTTTTGCTCCTTAAAACACCCATGTTGTATTTTCTACATTAAAATGTTAATATATTGTATTTTGAAACTACATAACATCACTGCATTGTACAACAATTTTTTTTACAAACATTCAAATGTTGTATTTCAAAGCGCAACAAAAGCAGTGCATTGCTTAAGTAGGCTTCTACATTCAGACAAATTCATACGTTATGTTTTGAACTGCAGTACATTTATAGATGCAACAATTATAGATTTTGGTTGCACGATTTGTCTGAAGAATAATCATGGTTTCACGGTTATCACGCCTAAATGTAAATGTAAGCTTTATACTAGGTAAGTATTTAAGTCTTGTTTTTACATTGGGTATTGATAAAAACACTAGATTTCTGAAAAAAAAAATCCACAAATAGTGTTTTAATAGTGTTCAAATAGTGTTCAATACAAATTTGTTTTACCAAATTTAAGCACTTTAAAAACAGCTGTTTTTAGAAGTTGTAGAATGTTACAATCATTCCATATCCCTATAAAACATTGTGCATTTCTGAGTTTGCCTCACACAGTGAGTGGGTTTGACAAACCACCTGTAAAAATATTCTTCCCTCTAAATGCAACGGACACTTTACTTAAAAGTTATATTTTGGTATTATGCTCCCAAAATCATTCCGCATAAATATTCTACAACATTCTGCAGAAAGAGCAAAAAAGGTCCGAAGATTCAGTCTGGCTCTGGTTATTAGCATGCATATTAATACCAAATCAATTATAGAATATTATTATTAAAATATAAAGTATATAATCTGCATATTCTACATCCCTAATCCTACCCAATACTTAAACCCAACTACTACCTTACTTAGTTTCTATTAATAAGCAGCAAATTAAAAGTTTATTAAGCTAAGAGTCATTAATGGTTTTTTAATAGCGAGAAAAACAAAGTGTTACCAAACATTTAGTGAATTGCAATTCAATCTGCAATTCAGTCCAGAACAACTAAAAAACATGAATAAGACCATAATCTAAAGTATTAACAGCAAATTAGTAGTAAAACATGTTGTACACAATTAATAATTCAGGTTGTGGTTCACGTATTTAGCTGTGAAATGAGTCTTATATAAATAAAACATAAGAATATGTGCATAGCATTAGACAAATTTAAGCATGAACAGCCAATTAAGTATTTTATCTCTACAAACATAACAACATAATAAAATATATGAAATATGATTCAGTTTATCAATGATAGAATATGTATTTGCATAAAGAGCTCAAAATTAAGAGGGAAAAGGAGACATCTTGAGTGAATTTAGTTTTAGATCTATTGTTTTCAACTAATTCAGTATAAATATGAATACTGAAATCCTAGTATTAATTTAAATTGTACATCACATATGAACATAGTATATTTATAACATTGTAATATTTAACCTCCATTTACATTAACAGACAATAACCTTAACTATATGTATAAAAGTATATCTAATAATTAAATATTACAGTAATCGTTAAACACTATTTTTATTTTACACCATTTTAACTTAACACGTCTGGTTTTAAACCCTATATTAATCATTATTACTCTAATTCCTAAAAGCACAAAACCTGCACAATGATTATACATTTTATCCATGTTAATATCTCTGTTGGTTTTCCAGTATTACAAAACTACAGATCATTTATCCCAAACGAAGAATGTTGTGAGCAAACCGAATCAATAAATCGAAAGCTTGTTTAATAGGTGGTAATACAAGGCAGTTGGCAGCTTTCCTGAAAGACTAGTCGAATCATATTAGATCAACTTTTAGAGCTAGCTGTTTATAGGATTCCTGTAACTGACTCTACAGCATGAGTGATTGTGCAACCAGAAAATCCATAGTGTTTCATTTGTTTGTGCTGGTCTGTGCAATGCAACTCATTGACTGATCTCCATTGAGCGAAGAGCAGTACACGTGTTGATTAAGATGCTATGGTTTTAACCATGGCTAAGTTATTTAGAGATGTTTGAACCATGTCTAGGGAACAAAATCAATGTTCAGTATTAAAAAAATGATTGATGTCATGGCCATGTGTTTTGCGATAAGTTGATATATTGATTATTGTGACAGGCCTAGTGAAATGACAATAAAGCTCAACTTGACTTCACTACACTATGCACTTATGCCCCGTTTCCACTGAGTGGTACAGTACAGTTCAGTACGCTTTTATAGCCGTTTACAATGTCAAAAGGTACCAAAAAGCGAACCATACCATACCACGCACAACTGACAGCTATTGGTTTACAGAGATACGTCACTGTTTTTGAGCATACTAGCTTATGGATATCCTTAAAGCTAACATACTGATGTTAACATCTAAAAACACCTTTATTTTAATTTCATGGGACCTTTAACGGATGCCAAAAATAATTAAATAAGAGATCAAACTTCCAGTAGAATAGACTCAAATATGCAATTTGGTATTCACCTTATGATTTAAGACATGCTAATTCTATTTTCGAATACTATTTAGCCTGGATCCAGACAGTATGCGAATTGGGACGGACAAAATAAATGCTGCTTTTTATGTTGTTTTATTAAATTCATGAGTAAACAATTAATATTTAGAATTTTACAGCCTTAGAACAAAAGGTCTTTAAGATCACAGTCTAGATACAAGAGTGCATTTGATTGGTCAAGATTTGAGATCTTGAGGGACTGAAATATGAGGTGATGTGAATAAAATTATCCATTTGGGTGGAAGTGACAAACTGCAAGCTTTGAATTTTGACATCTTCTATATGCAAATTTTGTCACTGTTTTTGAGCACACTCCCTTAAAGTAACATACTGATACTAACATGTAAAAACAGCTTTATTTTAATTTCATGGGACATTTAACAAATACCAAATGAATGAAACAAAAGATCAAACTACCAGCAGAATAGACTCAAATATTGCAATTTAGTAGTCACCTTATGATTTAGGACATGCTTATTCTATTTTCAAATACTATTTAGGACAGATCCGGATAGTATGCGAATTGAGACGCACCAAATAAATGTTGTATTTTATGTTGTTTTCTTAAATTCATAAGTAAACGTTCATTCATTTTATTTTCGGCTTAGTCCCTTTAATAATCAGGGGTCACCACAGCGGTATGAACCGGCAACTTATCCAGCATATGTTTTACGCAGCGGATGCCCTTCCAGCTGCAACCCAATCACTGGGAAACATCCACATGCACATATTCACACACATACATTACGGACAATTTAGTCTTCCCATATTCACCTATAGCACATGTCTTTGGACTTGTGGATGAAACCAGGTCTCCCGAAAGAAACCCACGCAAACACGGGGAGAACACAGAAATGCCAAATAACCCAGCCGAGGCTCGAACCAGCGACCTTCTTGCTGTGAGGCGATCGTGCAACCCACTGCGCCACTGTGTAGCCCCTCAAGTCAAAAATTAACATTTAGAATTTTACAGCCTTAGAACAAAAGGTCTTGAAAATCACCGTTTAGATACTTGAGTGCATTTGATTGGTCAAGATTTGAGATCTTGAGGGACTGAAGTATGAGGTGATGTGAAAAAAATAATTCATTTAGGCAGAAGTGATGAACTGTAAGGTTTGAAGCAAATTTTGTCACTGTTTTGGAGCACACTAGCTTATGAATATCCTTTAAACAAACATACTGATATTAACATCTAAAAAAACCTTTATTTTAATTTCATGGGACCTTTAACGGATGCCAAATTAGTGAAATAAAAGATCAAACTACCAGTAGAATAGACTCAAATATTGAAATTCAGTAGGCACCTCATGATTTGGCACACACTATTTAGGGGCCAAGCACCGAAGGTGCACAGACACCTGTTGTATCCGTTCCAGTTCTTATTATTATTCTTCAAGCTTCTTCTTCTGCTCTGGGAGTCTGAGGCAGTTCTTTGAACCGTTTGTGGCATTTGCGCAAACATTGGCACACTGACAGAGGACAGTCTGATCTTCAACCACAACAAATTTGGACTCTCCAATTTAAATTCTCTAGCGCCACCACTTGTCCAAAGGTTCACTTTTGTTTATCTTTGTAACTTTTGACCTGAATGGCCTATAATCAAAATAATTTTTTCTCTAATTCCTTGGCTTAAGTCACATTTTATGACCCATCATGTTGCGTCATGAACATTTTTTCGCTATTTCGAATTTTTCGTAAAACCTATTTGAACGAACTCATCCTAGGCTGTTTATCTGATTTTTCACCAAAATTTAAAATCACAAGATCTACAGACAATGCTGACTAAAAGATATAGAATTCAAGTTGATTAGACAAATCGTTTTTGATTAACTTGCAAACAAATTTAACGTAGTGCTTGTGAAAATTGACTTAAGGTGTTATCTGCATAGTGCATTGACGTATTTACACCAAACTTGGTGTGTGTTATTACAGTCGCAAGGTCTGAAGTTAGCTGCAGTGTTACGACACACTGTCTCCTCGCAGTCCAGAGATTTTTTTGCTTATAACTTAATAACCCTTTGTCCAAAATTCATAAAATTGGTCTCTTTACATCTGGTGTAGCATGCTGAGTCGAATGATGTCTCATTTTTTAAGGTCAGCCATTTTGGCCTTCGGACATTTTGAATAGTCAAAAATTGCTATATTTTATGGACGCATAGGCGAATTCTTATAAACCCTATATGTGTCTTCGGGACTGTGCCCTTAAGGTGCTCAAAAATGTTCGTCACAGCGCCACCTTTTGGTCAAGCGTTAAAATAATATTTCTAAAAATGCTAATAACTTTTGACTAATTTTGCCTATTGTTATGAAACAATGTCTTGATATATTCCTTGGGTTGTCCTGAGAATATCGATACCAATTATGCCTTAATTAACTGAACTTCCTGTCCGCCATCTAGCCTTAGGTCTAAAACCTACTTTTTCAAACACCTACATCGTTTGGCTGACTTGCACCAAATTTGACTCAAATCATCTTCAGACCGTGCTGACAAAAAGTTAAGGAACTTGTGTCAATAGGTGTAACGGTTTTTGTTTACTGCACCGACAAATGTGATGGCATGATGCCAAACTACATCTGAGGGTGTATCTTTGCAATAGTTAAAGATAATGACAGCAAATTTTGAGTCTGTCATTATCGCCTCACACTGACCACAGCATAAAATTTGGTGACAGTGCCACCTATGGGACAAGAGTTATAAGACATTCATTAGCCATTATTAATGAAACTTACAAATTTGGTAATAACTGTTGACTGCATATGCTTATTTTAATGAAATTGGTCTCAAATTATTTCTTGGGTCATGTTGACAACCCAGATAGCAATTATTACCAAACTTCCTGTCCGCCATTTTGATTTTGATCAAACCATTCTTTTTTAACTCCTCCTAGACTGTTGGTCCAACCTTCACCAAATTTGACTCGGATCATCTTAAGACCATGTAGACCAAAAATTATAGCATTCACGTCGATAGACAAAACTTTTGTCATTTAGCATGTGCGCAAACTTGATGTAATGCAGCCAGAGGCTGAATAACTGCAATGGTTTGAAGTATTGAAACCAAACTTAATGTGTGGGATTTATACCTGACATTCGCCACCTTCTGGGTAAAATTGACAAACAGTTAAATTTTATCAAAAGAATCACACAAAATTTATCAAATGACTTATGAATATTTTTTCTATTTTCTATTTTTTCTATTTCTATTCTTACATATAAAGCTTTTTCTTACATATAAAGCTTTAAATAATCTAGCTCCTGTTTATCTAACCAATCTTCTGTCTCGCTACAATCCAACTCGCTCTTTAAGGTCTCAAAACTCAGGGCTTCTGGTAGTACCTAGAATAGCAAAGTCGAGTAAAGGAGGTCGAGCCTTCTCACTTATAGCTCCTAAACTCTGGAATAGCCTCCCTGATAACGTCCGAGGCTCAGACACACTCTCCCAATTCAAAACTAGATTAAAGACCTATCTGTTCAGTAAAGCATACACTTAGTGCACCACTTAGGGGGCTTCCACACAGGTTATGCATCTTGTTGATATACACTGTGAACATCAGCTACGCTAATTATTTTCTTTATTCTCCATTTCCACCTGGGGATACTCTTCCCGAGGCCCTCAGACTATGCAGAGTCACTGATTCGATCCAAGACCAACGACGAGATGATCCCAAGGTTTTTTATATCCTGGACCTGGCCGAATCCTGAGCAGCTACTGTGATGGTCATGGAAGAGTGGAGAACATGAGACTGATTCCTGTGACGCTCCAGAGACAGACGAGTCTTCGCTGAGGCCAGCTTCCAGCCTCCGCCACTGAGACTGCAGCTCTGCACAAGACGTTTGGCCAGCGGAGAAATTAAAATGGTCGTGCCCAACTGAGCCTGGTTTCTCTCAAGGTTTTTTTTCTTCACTTCCGCCTTTAGTGAAGTTTTTTTTCCCTCTCCGCTGTCGCCACTGGCTTGCATGGTTCGGGATCTGTAGAGCTGCGCATCGTTGGATTTGCTCTTCAGTATTTGGACTCTCAGTAGTGAATATCAAACCACACTGAACTGAGCTAAACTGAACTGAACTTAAACACTACAAACTGAACTACACTGTTCCTATTTACTGTTACCTTTTATGTGAAGCTGCTTTGTCAATCTACATTGTATAAGCGCTATATAAATAAAGGTGAATTGAATTGAATTGAACTATTGTCACGAGATTGGTCTTGCTAGATTTCTTGGATCATACAGTGAACATTGATATACTTTATTCTTTTATACTTTTAGTTGTTTTGAACTCTCCATAGATTGTTAGCTCAATTTTCACCAAATTTGGCTCAGACCATGCTACCAAAAAGTTATAGAGTTTTCCCATTGCTCTGTAGCTTGCTGCCTTGCTTGTTTATGATGTGGCCGCTGGGCTGCTTGACCCCGATAACTGCTGCTTGCAGCTATATTTCTTATTTAGAATACTATTTAGGACAGATCTGGATAGTATGCACCAAATAAATGTTGCTTTTCATGTTGTTCATAAGTAAACAATTTATATTTATAATTTTACAGCCTTAGAACAAAAGGTCTCTTAGATCACAGTGTCCAAACTTTCAACTGCTAGTGTAGATCTCTGATGGACGCTCGTGGCAAAACTAATCTGACAACTGACTCCTCATCCAATGTGACAGATGAATTCCATCTATCTGCATCCCTGTCGCTTCTGAGAGTCTGCCACATTGTGTGTGTGAGTGTGTGTATGTGTATAGAGTTAAAGCTCAGAGACAGGTGGCCCAGAATGGCAGCGTGGCCTCTATGTGTCAGATCAGTGTGTGAGTGGGCCGAGTGAAGAGACAGACTCTCTCTCTCTCTTTCTTTGAGATATATCTCATCTCATCTCAGACACAGAGTCACTCACCCTCATCTATTAAACATCATACAGTTCATCGCCGACACAAAGTCTGAATTCTTAATATGGGGAACTTCCTAAAACCAAAAGGTGCATTGTGTGGATCTGGCCAGACTGTGGTAGGCAGTGTTGGGTAAAAACGTTATATATTACAATTTCTTACCCTTTACAAAAATAAAATATTTCTGTTTGTTATAAGAGATCATGTGATGATAAAAATGTGTGTGACTGGACAAACCAGCAGGCTGAGCACATTGTAAAACATCTGAAATGTTGTTTTGGTCATTCTAAAACACCCTAACCATCTCAGTATTAGTGTTATTATATTATTATTTACCTATAGAATCAAGAGTGTCTGTGCTTCGTGTCTGACGCCTTTAAAAGCCACCACACGTTCACTGCGTGTCAGGATGGTCTTCTGAGGAGGCGCAAGTCATTTATTAAATGAAGAAAAGATTCTCACAGCTCCTCCTACCGCAGCAAATTCCATTTTTACTGTTGATATTTGGTGCCAGTTAATCAGGAAGTGCCAATTTTGTTCTTTGATTTGTTGGATGGAAACGCTGCTTTATTCGCAAATCTTTTATGTGATAATCCAGTTTTCCAGTAATTTGTATTACTGCATGGAAACATAGCTAGTGAAGACAATAGTGATATTTTACATATGATAATTGAATTGTATGTAACCACAGAAAACCATAAAGCGCTGTTTATTTTACTTTTTTAATCTTTGTTCTATTGTTTTCATTTTGTATACTTTTGTATATTTTTTTATATATGTTTTATTGTACTCTACAAAATCCTCCCAAACCATGCACCATTATGATATCTTTTCAAATAGAGTCAATTTGTGAAATCATATTTATTTCAAACTATATATCACACTAAAACAAAATTTCCAATTTCGCACAGCCCTAATTTGTGGCACAAAGTTTGGTCACCTGTGCAAATTTTTCTGATATGATCTGTCTCTTTAGAGATGAAATGACCAGTCGCAGTTTTCATTCTGTATTGTAAGTGCCTTTAAATGGACAATTGGGTGTCATTAATATTACGAATAAAACAAGAATACTAACACTTAATACTAATGGTCCGTTCACACCAGATATAGATGAAGTGCTAAGCATGAGAGATTTACATGTTAAGTCTATGCAAAGATGTACTAGACATACTGCGGCATGGTGTGCACGAATGACGTGATCCGAGCGAATGACACAACACAATTTAGTGTTTTGGGCATTTTCCATACATAATGCATGATTTGCTTAAATTTGAGTTTAAACTTTGCAAAAATTTATGCTGCATTAACTAATCAGGAGCTTGCTCTAGTAGCAGCTGTCATCCAGGCATGGCTCCTTGAGAAACTGGTGAAACTCAACAAGCTGGCTGCGCCTTTAAAGCATCTCATGCACCCAAACACGACGCCGAATGTAATTTTTCGCCTTTCAAATTACAAAGCACAGCTATCCTCTTAACAAGATCCATGTCAGCCATTCTGCAACAAAACTGAAGAAATTTAGCATCTGTTGTGAAGTGAACTTCACGTGTGAATGAAGCGAGTAAACTCAAAATGTTCAAGCGAATAGCACAATTTATTCGCCCCATAACAATTAATATTGTCATTAAGCAAGTGTAACTTGATCAAATTTTTGTTTAAATAGATGTTACAAAATATTAATATTTTACATAACTAGTGTTCTTTTGAACTTTAGATCTATCTAAAAAGATCTTTACACAGCAAAGTTGGCATAGAAAACAAAACCTTTAAGTTTATAATTTAACCCGTATAGTTAAAATAAAACATTTTAGACGTTAGTAAGTTTTAAGGATATCAATTAGCTTGTGTGTTCCAAAACAGAAACAAAAATTGCATTAAGTAAAGATAAAACTCATATAAACATCCAAAGCTTGCACTTTGTCATTTGCACCTAAATCAATCAACATTTTTTTTTCAATGTCACCTTATACTTCAGTATTACACAAACCGTTTAATGTGACAGTGTCTTTACACTGAATTCCAAGCAGATGCAAACTTGTTTTAGGGCCACCTAAATCTAAGGACTAAAGACTACTGAAAACAAACAAGTATCAGTTGTGGCATAATTGTTTTCAGCGCTGTTTATAATTGTTTTTTGAACATTAACTAAGCATATTAAAACGAGTTCTAAAGGATCGCAAGACTATGGCCCAATCCCAATTCTATTTTTGTACCCCTACCCCTTCCCCATGGCCCTTAAAACCAAGTGTGCAGGGGAAGGGCTTAAAAATTTATCCCTAAGAATTGGGACAGCACTACAGCACCTGCAGACGTTGTCATATGTCATCGCGATCTCCTGCTTCATATGAGATCAAACGATGGGGACTGCTGTAGTTATTCCAGTTGCTTTATTTTTTGGTATTTATCTTCAGGAAATCACTGAAGTGCAAAATGAGGGGTAGGGGTAAGGGGAAGGGCTAAGGGGTAAAATTGGGATTGGCCTATGAAAGCTACTAATGAAATATATAAAGATGTAAGATAATGCTAAAGAACTTATTAAATTAAGTTAGTCTTCCTTAAACTTAATTCTTTTAAGTTACACAAAATTTAGCTTGAAGTCTTAAGTAAATGTAATGCAATGCAAGTGTAAATGACTTGAAACAAAGTTAAAACATCAACAAATATTTTAATAATATTTCACCTTATGATAGCTTAAATTAAATAAAGTACTTGAATTGAAAGGTCGAACCAATGTTTGCTTCTATTTTGACTCTAACTCTCATTTGGTTGTCTGTGAATTTCAGTGTGCAGTCTGAAATTAAGACCCTCAGTTGATTACCTGTAGGTGTTTTACGATGTTGACCACCTCTCGTGTAGAGTAGGGGTATGTGATTGTTCCCTGGTCAGCCATGGCCCGGAGCTCTCCGAATGCCGCCACCAGTTTTTGGAGGACAGCATCAGGCACGTCAGGTCCATACTGCTTCAACATGGCAAACTCAGCCTGAGGTTTGGGGTTGTCCACTGCATGGCAGCTAAATATATCCCCTGAAAGAGTCAATCAGTCAACCATCAAGAAAATAACAAACAAATAAAAAAAAAATAAATAAATAAAAAAAAATTATATATACTGTATATATATATATATATATATATATATATATATATATATATATATCCTGAGGCGTTCCCAGGCCAGCCGAGAGAGATAGTCCCTCCAGCGTGTCCTGGGTCTTCCCCGAGGCCTCCTCCCGCTGGGACATGCCTGGAACACCTCCCTAGGTAGGCATCCAGGAGGCATCCGAAACAGATGCCCGAGCCTCCTCAGCTGACTTCTCTCGATGTGGAGGAGCAGCGGCTCTACTCCGAGCTCCTCCCGGGTGTCAGAGCTCCTCACCCTATCCATAAGAGTGCGCCCTGCTACCCTTCGAAGGAAGCTCATTTCGGACACTTGTTTCCGAGATATTGTCCTTTCGGTCATGACCCAAAACTCATGACCATAGGTGAGAGTAGGAACATAGATTGACCGGTAAATCGAGAGCTTTGCCTTTCAGCTCAGCTCCTTCTTCACCACAACAGACCTCAACGAACGAACTGCTCCCGCTGCACCAATCCGCCTGTCAATCTCACGTTCTATCCTTCCCTCACTCACTACTGAACAAAACCCAGAGAAACTTAAACTCCTCCACCTGGGGTAAGGACCTTCCTCCAACCTGGAGATGGCAAACCGCCTTCTTCCGGTAGAGCACCATGGCCTTGGACTTGGAGATGCTGATTCTCATCCCAGCCACGTCACACTCGGCAGCAAACCGCCCCAGTGCATGCTGAAGGTCCATGTTCGATAAAGCCAAAATAACAACATCGTCTGCGAATAACAGAGATGAAATCTTGTGGTCCCCGAACCGGGCCTCCTCCAGCCCAAGGCTGCGCCTTGAAATTCTGTCCATAAAAATTATGAATAGAATTGGTGACAAGGGGCAGACCTGCCGGAGTCCAACATGCACTGGAAACAAATCTGTCTTATTGCCGGCAATGCAAACCAGACTCCTATTTTGTTCATACAGGGACGAGACGGCCGAGAACCCTCCACAGAATGCCACGAGGGACACGATCAAATGCCTTCTCCAAGTCCACAAAACACATGTGGACTGGTTGGGCATACTCCCATGAACCCTCGAGCCCCTTGGTGAGGGTACAGAGCTTGTCCAGTGTACCACGGCCCAGACGAAAACCGCATTGTTCCTCCTGGATCCTAGGTTCAACCATTGGCCGGATCCTCCTCTCCAGTACCCTGGCGTAGACTTTCCCCGGGGAGGCTGAGGAGTGTGATCCCCCTATAGTTGGAGCACACCCTCCGGTTCCCCTTCTTAAAAATGAAAACCACCACCCCAGTTGCCCAGTCCAGAGGTACTATCCCTGACCTCCATGTGATGTTGTAAAGATGTGTCAGCCACGACAGCCCCACAACATCCAGAGACCTAAGATACATAGGGTGAATCTCATCCACCCCTGTTGCTTTGCCACTGCGGATTCTAATTATTTAATTAGGAAAGTAAGGTCTGACTTTGCTTAGACAAAATTCTTGTCACTGGTGTCATGGTGCAGTGGAAAAAGAATTACAGTTGTGTATGACTCCCATGAGCTTGGAGGACTGCATCCATACTTCTCTGCAATGACTCAAATAACTTCATCAAGATTCTTTGGATTCATCTTCAATGCCTGTTCCATCTTACCCGAGACATGCTCAAAAATGTTCATGTCAGGTGTCTGGGCTGGCCAATCCTGGAGAACTTTGACTTTCTTTGCTTTCAAGAATTTTGATGTGGAGGCTGAAGTATGAGAAGGAGCACTCTCCTGGTGAAGAATTTACCCTCTCCTGTGGTTTGTAACGTAATGGGCAGCACAAATGTCTTGGTTCCTCAGGCTGTTGATGTTGCCATCCACTCTGCAGATTTCTCGCACGCCCCCATACCGAATGTAACCGAATGCAAGAGAATCTTGGGTCCATGAGGGTTCCAATAGGTCTTCTGCAGTATTTGTGATGATTGGGATGCAGTTCAACAGAGGATTCAATAGAAAAATCTACCTTCTGCCACTTTTCCATATGATCAACTAGAAGTCAAGTTATTATTTGTTGCTCTTACAACAGGGATTGACGACAAGACTTTTGTCAGGTAGTGTCTATTATAGGAAATACAATGAGCATTTCTTTGCTCCATTAAACATCACTTGAGAAATATTCTTAAAAAGAATAAATAATAAATATTTCACAGGAGGGCAAAACATTTTTAACTGAACATTCATCTCTGTTGTACTCCAGCTGTCAAACCATCAGAATAACCGCTCTTGCATGAATGTAAAAAAAAAAAGATATATATATGTATTATTAATGTATGAATATTTTCTTCTTTTATTAGCATTTGAAAATAATTCACAACAAATTTTTAAAATCAACTTGGTCGATTATATTTATCCATCAAGGCTCTGCCTCAGTGTTTATTTAGTGGTGGTGGCAATTTCCATATAATAACACTAAACTGTGTCTTACCAAGAGCCCCAAAGAAGTCATTTCCCAAAAACGGAAAGCCAGGTCTGTTCGCTAAAACGATCATACGGAAGTCTGGATGCATGGGAATGGCATTAGGCCTTCCTGCTGCTTCCAAAGCATCTGTAAAAAATAATAATAATTCAAAGAATAGTTGTGGTTTAAAGGTGGTTCGTGATAGGTCTGTGACATGAAACATGTTTGCTTCTATCAGTCTCATTTACCAGACACTATTCTTCTTCCATCAGCCAGGATCATCTCTCCACTCTCCACCAGCGCCTTCAGGATACAGGTGACATTTGTGGGAGCTTTATCCGCTTCATCTATTACCAGGATATGCCCCATCTTCACAGCTTTCACCTTGAAAACAACACACAGAGACCACAAGTTCACTTATAATAATTTATATATAAAAAAAAAAAAAAAAAAAAAAATATATATATATATATATATATATATATATATATATATATATATATATATATATATATATATATATATATATATATATATAATATCATAATTATCATAATAATCTACAATTTTCAGGCTTCATTCTAATGCTAAACACCCCAGTTTTTTTAAAATGTAATTCAAAATTTTAATCAATAAGGACAGACTAAATTGATCAAGCACAAGTAAAGACACATATGATGTATGAGATATATATATACATACACACACACACACATTTCAGCTAGAATAGAAGCAGTTTTAAATTTTTTTATAACCATTTTAAAGTCAAAATTATTAGCCCCTTTAAGCTATATATTTTTTCGATAGTGTACAGAACAAACCATTGTTATACAATAACTTACCTAATTAGCCAAACCTGCCTAGTTAACCTAATTAACCTAGTTAAGCCTTTAAATATCACTTTAAGCTGTATAGAAATAAATATCTAGTCAAATATTATTTACTGTCATCATGGCAAATATAAAATAAATAAGTTATTAGAAATGAGTTATTAAAACTATTATGTTCAGAAATCTGTTGAAAAAATCTCTCTGTTAAACAGAAATTGGGGAAATAAATAAACAGGGGGGCTAATAATTCAGGGGGGCTAATAATTCTGACTTCAACTGTATATGCATACATATACATTAAACAAGGGGACTAAGCCGAAGGAAAATTAATTAATGAATATACATATAAAACTGTATAACTTTTTTTTCTGAATTTCTTTCTGAATTTATGATCAAATTATCATTTGTTTAAAATCTTTATGAACTAAATTAACTTTTTGTAGATGTAAACATAACAAAATAATCCTACTCTTGCTGTACAATATATTATTAAGTATTCTGGAGCTATACTACAGGCTTTGCTGGGAAACAAATCAAACATGTAATTTATTATTAAGCAAAAATCGTGACATCAATTTTAAGTCTTGTTTAATGGAGACATCAATTATAATACATTTGAATAAATTACAGGGCAATTTTACATTTGAAATTCTGCAGTACAGCTCCAAAACATTTGGAATATACAGTAAAAGCATGCTCACCAGCCACTTTATTAGGTACACCTGTCCAACAGCTCGTTAACGCAAATTACTAATCAGCCAATCTCATGGCAGCAACTCAATGCATTTAGGCATGCAGCCATGTCGATCTGCTGCAGTTCAATCCGAGCATCAGAATAGTGAAGAAAGGTGATTTAAGTGACTTTGAACGTAGCATGGTTGTTGGTGTCAGACAGGCTGGTCTGAGTATTTCAGAAACTGCTGATCTACTGGGATTTTCATACACAACCATCTCAAGGGTTTACAGAGAATGGTCTGAAAAACAGAAAATATCCAGTGAGCGGCAGTTCTGTGTGTGCAAATGCCTTGTTGATGCCAGAGGTCAGAGGCGAATGGCCAATGGTTCAAGCTGACAGAAAGGCAACAGTAACTCAAATAACCACTCGTTACAACCAAGGTATGCAGAAGAGCATCTCTGAATGCACAACACGTTGAATCTTGAGGCGGATGGTGCCACTCCTGTCAGCTAAGAACTGGAAACTGAGCCTACAATTCGCACATGCTCACCAAAACACAAGATTGGGAAAATGTTGCCTGGTCTAATGAGTCTTGATTTCTCCTGCGACAATCCGATGATAGGGTCAGAATTTGGCATTAACAACATGAAAGCATGAATCCATCCTGCCTTGCATCAACGGTTCAGGCTGGTGGAGGTGGTGTAATGGTGTGGGGATATTTTCTTGAAGCACTTTGGGTCTATTAATACCAATTGAGCACCGTCAATGCCACAGCTTACCTGAGTATTGTTGCTGACCATGTCCATGCCTTTATGACCACAGTGTAGCCATCTTCTGATGGCTACTCCCAGCAGGATAACACACCATGTTATAGGGTGAATCATCTCAGACATGACAATGAGTTCTCTGTACTCAAATGGCCTCCACGGTCACCAGATCTCAATCCAACAGAGCACCTTTAGGATGTGGTGGAATGGGAGATTCGCATTATGGATGTGCAGCCGACAAAATCTGCAGCAACTTCATGATGCTATCATGTCAATTTGGACCAAAACCTCAGAGTAATATTTCCAGTACCTTCTTGAATCTATGTCATGAAGGATTACGGCAATTCTGAATGCAAAAGGAGATTCAGCCCATTACTAATAAGGTGTAGGTGCAATGTAGGTAATGTAAGTGGCCGGTGAGTTTATGAATAATTTACATATAAGAATCAACAAGCTTTTTTTTTTCTTTCAACCACCAACATATATTCCTAACAAAAGTTTACATTGAATTGTCAAGTTGCTGAAAATTTAAATCAAAACACCAGAATATATTCCGAGATTGAATAGGCAGTGAAATAGGAGCATCCCAGTTGGCATGTTTTCCAGCCTGCCTTTCAACTGCTCATATTCAAACCTATTCAACCCTCCATTCAGCTCCGTATCATCTTTATTCCAAAACAGCAACGAGGAGTGCGGTTAATGGAGAGCTGAAGATTACAGCCGTGTTTTCATCACCTCTGACATGTGGGTGACATTAGCGCCTGTTATTTACAAGTCAGAGCTGAAAGGTGGTTTGTGGAGAACGTTTTCTCGTCGCTTTTATCCATCTTACTGGTAACAATGCGGGACCATTTGGAAGCATTGATATCAGATGAGGCGTCAGAAAGGGGCTTCAAAGCCGAACGCCTATTTATACCCTAAGAGCTGCCACTGGGATGCTAATTGAGGGGCCAAACTCGGAGTCACAGTCTGCTTTTCATCTCCCTCCACCTTGTATCGAGCAGATCTTTGGTTAAAAGCCTGCTGTAGAGAACACCCCACGACCCTGCTTCACAAACAACGCATCTAAATGGCACCATCATGCTAACAAAAACAACAGGCCGACTTCAGAAACAAGGATTAGAAACACTGTCCTCGAGGTCATTCATTAATTTTTAACGTTTCCCCCCCGTCATCTGTGCCGAGCCGTCCTTCGGGTGTGAGCTGGCAACCCGTGTTTGTCCTCACTAGAGCAGTGGTCTGGACCATCTGCTGATGGATGTATAAATATCACTATGCAAAGTTTACACTTCACATGGCTGAGTTTCAGGAGATCACAGGATGCCCAGAAACACACTGAGAGGTGGAGAACTGTACATACACACATACACAAACCCTGATAGAGCTTGGACACAAATAGCAAATACGGTTTGTGTCAACTCTGTGACTTTGTTTATAAAAAGCTATAACAATATTTAAAATTGTCTTCTGGCTGTAAACAGTGGAAGGCATTGGGGATGTTATTTATTGTACTCTCATTCATTTGTATTCAAATGTTTATGATACACCAATCGTAGATTAACTGTCAACTCTGTTAATGTGATAGTTAAGTGAATTTCTCATTCACTTTTTAGTAACAATATTATTATGGAAATGTAGTCAATATTGTTTTAGATAAGCCATGTGGTATTTGAGGTTAGCATCTTCAGCTAAAGCACAAAATGGTGGAAAATGTCAACTCTGTTCTATCCAATACAATTCAATTCAATTCACGTTTATTTGTATAGCACTTTTCACAATAATTATTGTTTCGAAACAGATTTACAGAAGGTGCACATTATTGCATTACAATCAAATTCTGAAAAGTGGATGTAACTATTTAACTAGTAACTAATAGCTTTTACAGTTGTTATTGTCAACTCTGTCATGGTTTAAAACATTTAACATTACGGTAAACAAGAATTAGAAACATAAGGCCCAATCCCAATTCTACACCTTAGCCCTTCCCCTTACCCCTACCACTCATTTTGCGTGTTCACAGGAAGGGGTAGGGGTGTCCCAAATCTCTTTAGCTTGAAGGCGTAGGGCTAAGGGGAAGGGCTAGATACCCCTTGAAATTGAGATTTTTCAGGACCACACTTGAAAACAAGGGATATGAAAATTTCTCAGAACACACCATCTACAACGGCAGCATGACTGCACACGGAAGGACATGCACAAATAAGTATTTTTTTGTCATTATTACAAACTTTTACAACAAACAAGCATGTCTTAATCCATTCATAACCGCGTTCGTGTTTTACCATCATGCTTTAAAAAAAAAAAGAAAGCTAAAATAAAAACCGATAAATTTCGTAATCTATAATCCATAATAATAACTCCTGTATAGCAGTTCCACAACATTCTGACACTCGATGACACTCTAATACCCTGTCAGAGAAGTCTAGCTTTCGTAGCTCAGTTTACCTGATTATTAGGAAGTTGAATGATCTTTATGAGAATTGGATTATCAGATAATTTTTTGTTTTGCTAATTGCTAACAGTAGCTACGATTCCATCCACCTATTATTCCATCCACCTATTAAAAAATGGTTGATAGAAACACCAAGATGCAAAACATATGTGCATAACAGAGTAGGACAAACTTTTAATTTGATAAGAAAAAAGATACACGTAAACTACGATGGAAACACTTTTACCAAACAAATTTTGTTATAAGATTTTGTTACAGATTTTGTAATGAGAGATCATGTGATGATAAAAATGTCTGCGAAAGGACAAACCAGCAGGCTGAGCACATTGTAAATCATCTGAAATGCCTAACCATTTCAGTATTAGTGTTATTATATTGTTAATGACCTCCAGAATCAAGAGCGTCTGTGCTCTACGTCTCACACCTTCAAACGTCACCGCGCGATGCATATCAGGATTGCCTTCTGAGGTGCAAGTAATTTAATAAACAAAGAAAAGATTCACGCAGCTTCTCCTAAAAAAGCCTGATAAACAGCAAATTATTTCAGAAAATGGCAGGACAATTACAACAAAACCCATTTAGTCCCATTAAACAAAGCCTTTTGCTTGAGGAGGAAAAGTGTTGTCGTTGTTTTTTGTATACATGTCCTATATTTTCAGTTTGTTTTTAGTAGAGACTGATAGATTATATATCATGCAAATGTTCTAGGCCAACAAAGCTGGTATAGTGTTTAGGACATTAGTACACAGAACTGTATTTTTTCTATGATTATGAAAATCATATCTAATACTCAGTGTATACACATATATGAAAATCATTTTAGAGAACGCTCAGCCCCCAAAAATGTGAAAACCCCCATTTTTAGAATAAAGAGTCTTTGACAGAAAGTGCAAATCTATGTGTGTGTGTAGGCAGATCCCTAGAGCTGTGATGTCAGAGGTGAATACTGACCAATGGAGAGTCTTCGTAGATGATGATTCCATCTCTCACTGAGGGCTGCAGGGTTAAGGTTTGGACTGTAGTGTCTCTGTTGGAGGACAAGAAAAGAGTTTTATTACTGTGTTTGTCATTAAACATGTATGTGAATGGTGACTTTGTTCGCAGTTAACATCTCCAGAGAATGAGATGTTGTGGATTCATATTCATAAGTAAACCGACCTAAATTCAGTGTGATGGACAGAGCGCTCTCAAGTTCCTGTGCAGGTTTGAAAATGTGACCCATATCTCTATGGATTTAGAGGACGGGAGAATCCCTGAAGTGATTACTTTAGTCTAATTTAAGACTTCCATAATCGCTAACCGGGCCATAATGCAATCGAGTTTGACTTTGGTTTAACTTTCAAGAAGAAACTTTCAAGATGACATCAACCTTTTAACCTCATAGAAGGGTGACATCTTATAACAGAATTCCAAATTATTGATCCTGTGCCTAGACAAGGATCAGATTACACTAACAAATCAGGCTACCCTAACAACGAACAAAATTGGCAGAATAGTTCACCTAAAAATGAATTACTCTCATTTAGTTTCAAACCACTGAGAATTATGTTCTTCTTCGGAAGGCAAGCTAAGATATTTTAGATGAAACCTGAGAGCTCTCAAAAACCCTCATTAGACAGCAATGGTCATGAGATATTCAAAGTCCAGAAAATGAACCAAAAACATTGTCAAAACATTCTGTAGGTCTGTAAACAGCTGTAATTTCCAAAAACGAAGCTCCAAGAACAATTTTGTACACCAAAAAACCTGTAAAAACAATGACTTATGTTCTCTGCATCAGATTATGCATTCACTAAAGGTAATACAAGGCTTGCATGTTGTAATGACATATGATTCTAATGGCAATACGTACTGCTTATGGTAAACGAGGACCCTGAACTGATGCATAAGAACAGAAAAGTTTTTTGGCAAACAATGTTTTTTTTTTTTTTTTTTACAGATTCAGTCACACAAAAAATACATTATAATTTGAAAGGCATCTGCGTTTATGTTAATCTGTTTCTCATTATTGTGAGGCCTCCATAATCTGAGAAGCTTTGTTCTATGCAACTGTCGCCACTGGCTTGCTTGGTTGGGACTTCTGGAGCTGCACATCGATGGATTTGCTTTTTTAGTGTTTGAACTCTCAGCACTGAAAATTAAACCTCACTGAACTGAACTAAACTGAAATTCAACACTGAAAACTGGACTGACAGTTTCAATTTACCACAACTTCTATGTTAAGCTGCTTTGACACAATCTACATTGTAAAAGTGCATAGAAATAAAGATGAATTGATTTGAATTGCAGTTGAACTACTGAAGTCACATGGAATGTTCTGGACTTTGAACATCTCGTGACCATTGGTGTATATGTAGAAAAAGAGTGCTCTTAGATTGCATCTAAAATATCTTAACTTGTGATTCGAACATGAACGAAGGTCTCAGGGGATTAAAAAAACATGAGGGTGAGTAATTAATAAAATAATTTTAGTTTTTAAGAATTTTAAAAACAGTACAGTTCAAAACTGTGAGGGGTCCTTTTTTTTAGACAGGAAATTGCATTAAATATCATGTTAAAGCTGTATTTTAAACATGAGTCTTCAATGTGACTTTCTAATATGCTGATTTAGATTTTGCTACACAATAAACACTTATTATTAGTAGAAATAATCAAGACATGGCTGCTTATTTTTGTGGAAATACACACAGTCAAGCCTGAAGTTATTCACACCCCTTGCAAATTCTGACTTAAAGGTTTTGTTCAAATGTAAATAAAGGCTGAGAATTTTTTTTTCCACAGTTATGCCTCTTGTACTCTGTTTTATTATATTTTGGCAGATGCCTGTATCATTTCTGGTAAAAAACACAACTTGCTGATTGAATAAAATTAACTTTGAGTTAGAATTTGTCTGTCTCAATATAAAATATCTTCAGGCTTGACTGTATATAAATATGTTAATAAAACATTTCATCAATTTCATTAACGCTTGCTCAACAAAAATATGAATTTCAGAATAAAGTACTTACTGACCCCAAACTTTGAACAACACTTGTTTGATATCCTTGTAATAAGTTATGTGAATATACATACTAAAAACACAAAGATATTTTAAAAACTGTGGATGACATCACATTGTCCTATTTTGATTCCTTTTACAGCAGTAATGTACATGAGACGTCCCATCTTCAACATATTGCAGAATCACGTCACATAAATTGCATTTATCCGTTTTTAAAATGTAATCTGCGTTATGCTAATTTACATACTGATCACATCAAATATATTTTACAAGAGGGAAGATTTATAAAGGCCTGGACGGGGAACTGAGGAATATCTCCAGCTTTAGGATCACGTTTTGCTCTCTGACCTTAAGTTTTTTCAGCATTCCTTTTCAACACACTCACGTTTGTTAGGATCAAAACTCATAAGTGTGTCAGAATAAGGTTTAAATGAGTAAATGAAGGCAAAACTGCTTCTTTAAAGAGACAGTTCATCGAAAAAGGGAATATTTCTTCACCATTTCCTCACACTCAAGTGGTTTTAAATTGATTAATTTGTTTTCCCTGTTGAACACAAAATAATATATTCTAAAGAATATATATTTTTAAAAAGCTGCCATTAACATCCATTGTAAAAACAATTACTTTTGAAGTCAATGGCAGTTTTCGTCAGTATATCATCCTTTGTGTTGAACAGAACAAAAAAAAAAAAAACATTCAAACAGCTTCAGAACAACTGAAGGATCAGTAAATGATCACAGATTTTCTTTTTTTGAGTGAACTGTCCTCTAATTGTAGTTCTTCAAAGGCAAAAGTACAACTTAAAAGTTCCCTCTGCCCTGTCGACAGGTGTCCTAATTTTCGCAGGATTAAAATAGCTTACTTGAGCCTCAGAGCGAAGATCTTTTTTTATTTTCAGGCACTCTAGTGAATCTACAACAGGAAGTTTCTCCTTCAAATAGAAAACAACCTTATGATGCACCCGTGTTCAGATGTTTCTCTTTCTGATACATTAAAGTGTCCTCTTCTTTTCTTTAGCTTTATTCATACCAAGGTTTCATTAGTTATTCTGGCACGAAAAAAAAAAAGCTGGATGTGATGTCAGCGGATATGGGTCATTCCCAGTGTGGCCTCGTAACCAGTTTCTAATTGAGTCTACAAGTGAGTAGTTTCTGATAATAGGTGTTTCTCTCTAAGGCGGTTTTATTTGAGGAGATCTCAAGGGTTTACCTGTGGAGCTGAAGATATTCTCTCGGCCTGTTCATAAGATGCAGGAATCGATCAACAATCTTGTTTTTCCCAACACCCTGTGAAGAGATTAAAAGACAAAATCACCTACAAATGAAAATATCAGGCCATCATACTCATCCCCACGTCTTTCTGAATAGTATTTAAAAAAATAAAACTGGGTCAAGCATAAAAGAGATGCAAGGCTGAACAGCAGGATAATGATTAAGAGGTTAGTGTTATGTTATGTTAAAAACATAACAAAAATAGCCTATATTAGTCATAAGTAGGCCCACACAGAATCAGCGCCAACACAAATCCACAAAAACTTCCGTGGACTCTTTTTTTTTTTTTTTCATTTTTAGCCCATCATTGAATTTCAGTCAGGTCATAAATATTAGGACATCGACACAATTATAACATTTCTGGCTCTATGCAACAACACAATGGATTTGAAATAAAAAAAAAACAATATGTGGTTGAACTGCAGACTGTCAGCTTTAATTTGAGGGTATTTACATCAAAATCAGGTGTAGGAACGGTGTAGGAATTACAATAGTTTGCATATGTGCCTCCAACTTGTTAAGGAACCAAAAGTTTTTTTTAATATATGGTTGCAAATCCTTTGCAGTCAATTACAGCCTAAAGTCTGAAACGCATAGACATCACCAGAAGCTGGGTTTCATCCCGGGTGATGCTCTGTCAGGCCTCTACTGCAACTGTCGCACAAAAAACGTGATTCACATGAAAGACGCAATTCGCACACAAGAAGAGGAACGAGGAGCATTTTTGTGCAATTGATGTGCTTACCGTGCGTTTTGCACGAATAGCTCGATTTGGAAAATCTGAACTTAAGCAGACATTCGCGCCGCATTAATGAGCTTTGTCTTGTAGGGGTGTGATTATGACGTAGTGCCTGTTGTTGGTATCCTGGGGGTAAATCCTCCCCGAACAACAGTTCATCAAACTGGGCTCTGCTCAGTCGGAAGCACCGCTGAAAGTTTCCATCATCTAAGTACAGTGGAGGAGTAGGAGGAGGAGTTTATGAACTCACAGAGTTGGGTGCACCTCTAAATGGATCTAGTGGACTCAAGACATGGCTCCAACTGAATCAACACAGTTTTTTAGCCTTCCTAAAGCACATAAACACAGCTATTCTCTCAATAAAATCCATGTTAGCCATTTAGCAACGAAGCTAGAGTCACCAGGTAGACAGAAGCATCACCCATGATGCGAATTTGTGTTTATTGTAAAGTGAATCTGATGTGCAAATGAAGCGGATTTGACACACGAATGAAGCGAGTAAACTCAGTGTTCAAAGCGTCTATTTACACGTAAATAGCACAATTTATTTGCTGGTTTCACGTCTAGTGTGAACACAGCATTTGGTTGCTTTTGCAACATTCCTTCATGTTGTTCCAACACAAATAGATCATATTAACTTAATTGTTTTTTAATTTTGTTGTCCCAAAACTCATGAATTGTGTTGATTTAGCTAATTTTAAATAAGCAGTTAGAACAAGCAGTAAAAAGTGTTTACTGAAAAATTTCAAAGCAAAGGGTTTACTTATTATTTTTCTTTTTAAGCAAAGTCAACTAATGGCTTTTTCTAGTCTATGTGTCAAATCAATCAGTCTTCTTTTGTAAACTGAAGTGACAGCAGTCAGGACGCCCACTCCGTTTCCCTCAGGTGTGTACTGTAGTAGTGAGCGTGTGAGTTTGTGTCTGCCGTCGGGCACATTCAGCTCTAGTTTCGCCTGTAGCTGGTGGACAGCTGTGCTTGATGGCAGGACACCACTGCTCTGGGCTACTGTGCTGTACTGTACGTCTGTTCAGTTCTCAGTATGTGATTGGACAGACAGATGCCTCTACAGACTGTCATCGCGGGCATGGGAATCCTCAATTACCTGGTTCCCCACGAGAAGCAGGTGTTCCCCCAACAGGAAGTCCTTCAGCATGTCCTGCATGACCATCATATGCTGTAAAAATAAAAAAAGATGAATATATATTTTATAATGAAGTCAGTTGTGGAATATGAAAATGATGGAAATTATTATGTGAAATGATCATTGTGGAAATGAAAGGTTACAGCTGTTTATGGCTTGATTTGCATGACTATAACAGGTGTGTTTTTTAAAAATCAATATTAGCCCAAAGTATACAGTATAGTGCAAGTATAAAACATACAGCCCAAAACGTCTTCTTTCCAAAGATACATGAAATGTGAACTTAGCCCAATTTATTCAGCAACGGTTACCAGTTTAGTTTGGGAAGGTCATTTAAGAGAAAGTGCCTCTGACTGTGTGGGAGAGAAGGACACAGATATAGTCTCGGAAAACTTTTTTGCAGGAATCTCATTTTGCATGCCATCTTCATTACATTAGAAGAATAAGAACTCAAGAGAGACTTGCTTTTCAAGGCATATTTTTTTCTAGGTTATTACATGACTGATTTCATGTGTTTGTATATGGAAAAACAAATATTGAACAGTAATTTTTTTTCTCATTACTTGTAACCAATTATAAGAATTATAGTGTATAACTTTTGATTTTTTTTTGCATGAAACTTTCTAGATGGATCATAATAAAGTGTCTTCTTTCCAATGATACCTAATTTTTGCTTGTCGCTTGGGTCAAGAACTGTTACTATTTAAATTTAGGTATGTGTAAATCCCTACGTGTAAAAGAGTGTGTGCTGGCTAACATGAATGGAAAATGAAAATTGTCAAACAGAGTATATGCAGGAATCCTAAAGATAATTTCAATACCTTTTTAAGACTTTTTAAAGACCTTCTCAGAATATTTTAAGACCTCATCGCCACTTACCAAGTTGTAATCAGTATCAAACCTTTCGCTTAATAAACAGTTGTTAATAAACAGTAGTAGTTAAATAAATCAACAGAGCACAATCATGCAACAGAACTCAGATAAGCTTGGAAGAAACAAAGCTTGAAAGAATAAATTACATGGCTGTTTTCAGCGACAGGTTTCAGCCACTGTTTAAACTCGTCTTTCTCCAACCAGGAGTACACAAACTTGCATTATCCCATTTTGCCGACTGTTTCGCTCAATGCCAGGGCTATTCAATTAGTTTGTCATGGGGGCCAGTTCATGAAAAGCATCCTAAATGAGGGGCTGGAGAGATAGGACTTGCAATGCAAGTGATGACACAACAGCATATTAGAGCCCATATGTTGTATTTTTGCTCCTTAAGACACCCTTGTTGTATTTTTCTACATTAAAATGTTAATATATTGTATTTTGAAACTACATAACATCACTGGATTGTACAATAGACTTTTTTTTACAAACATATTTAAATGTTGTATTTCAAAGCACAACAAAAGCAGTGCATTGCTTAAGTAGGCTTCTTCTTCATTCAGACACATTCATATGTTATGTTTTGAACTGCATAACAATTATAGATGCAACAATTATAGATTTTGGTTGCATGATTAGTCTGAAGAATAATCATGGTTTAACGGTTATCACGTCTAATGTAAATTTACACTTTATGTTAGGCAAGTATTTAAATGAACGGTTGTTATCATCTGTGTTCATACATATATAATCATTTTAATGATTTGTAATAATTTGACTAACGTATTTTTTGTTTACTGTACATTGCACTGAAAGCCATAATCCGCTTGCGCACGCATATTTGCATATATTCTAATATTGGAAATAACAAACTTGCATGCGGAAAAGACACGATATGTGAACGGCCCGCTGCTATAGTTAATCCAGTGTGCGTGCGTATTAGCCTTGGTGTAGCTATAAGCTCAGAACTTTAAACTAGCGCACAGGTGGCATAACTTTGTTTAGTATCAGCAGTTTCGTTCCATGCAAGAAAAACGCGGCATTGAGAAGCCTTTAAGTATCCAAATGTTTTCAGCTGCTCGCGCCACTCGCTTAACGTCAGGTGACTCCTGCCTTCAACTGCAGCTTTTGCTGTATTGAACAGACGCACATCACTTCATAACTATAGTGGCTGTTTTTTGACTGAACTAAATTTATTTTTGATGTCTTGGTCACTCTATTTGGAGGGCTGGAACAAATTGCCAATTGAATAGCCCTGCTCTATGGTTTCGCTACATGTTTTTTAATGTAGAGTTAATGTTTAACAAATAATGATTTCACTATTTACTAATGCTTAATAAATGGTTCATAGTGTGTAGTTATAAAGTGTTACTCATTTTTCCAGTAATATCAAATGTGAAAAAAGACTGTTGTGCTGCCTAATATTTTTTTGAAAAATTACCATATATATTATTATACTGTACCATATATATCTCAAATTGTTATTTAGAACATGTTCATTAGCAGGTTTATATGCCAGTCAAGTGCTGCTGTCATTTACAATTCAAAGGTAAATATTATTAGCCCCCTTAATGAATAATTTTATCAGTTGGTTACAGAACAAACCACCTAATTAACCTAGTTAAGCCTTTAAATTGTATTTTATCACTGAATCTTACAAACTAGTTAAATACCATGTACTATCAACATGGCAGAGATGGAAGAAATCAGTCATTACAGTTATTAGGTTTAAAAATGTTGAAAAAAAAACTTTTCTCCATTAAACAGAAATATTTGAAAAATAATTCAAATTTCTAATAATGCTAATAATTTTCTCTTCAACTGTAAGCAAAAGCTAAAATTCTTATAAATGCATTCACTTTTTGATTTACATGGTGTAATACAGTAGCTTACCATGGGAAAAAGCAACAAACTTAACAGAATTAAAGCTTTTTTTTAAGCCGTCTCACAACTTTTGTGGTCTACCATATGTCATATGGCCAGATCCATCTCAGATTTCTCACGAAAATACATTAAATGTGAAAAAAGCTAAAACACCAAAATCAATAATGTCTAAAAAGATCACTTATATTTTACAGAAACACAAACTGAAGCTGGTTCAGGTCTAATTAAACGCACAATGTTTTTTTTTTTTTTTTTTACAATGATAAGGACACAAGGATGATGCTGTTTGCATTATACAGCACAAGAGATGTGAGTGGACACAAGAGTTTGCCATATTGGGAGGGAAGCGTCCTCATTTCCGCCTCAGTGGACTACTGCACTTCTCCTTCTAGTGCTCGAAAGGCAAAAAAGCAGGTCACTGAAAAGTGGGACATGAGTAACTTTTTTCCTCCATCTCTTTCTGGGCCTCTAAAGAGAGGGAGAGGTGGCAGTGAGGGAGGAATATCTGGGTCATCCCTCGCTCTCCCCTTATATCTCTATATATCTCTGGCATGATACTATTTGAAACACATGCAATGTGGCAATGACAATAAATATTGTGGATAATACTTTACAGTTTTTTTATATCATGACATAAAGCTAAACAGATCTATCAATATATGCAACTGAAATCCAAATTATTTGATCCTGTGAATTTTTTATTCTTTATCAAACATTTACCAAATTATGTTTACCAGAGCCAGGATTTTTCACAGTATTTCCTATATATTTCATTTATATATAGCCCAATAAAGCAGCATTTTTTTTCAGTTGTCTACAGAACAAACTATTGTTACGACTTGCCTAACCAACCAAGCTAGTTAAACCTTTGAATATATATATATATAACTTATACCCTAACTTCCACCAAAAATTAGCTAATGAAATTGAGCGAATGCTTTAGGCACGTAGTACATTTTCAACAGATATTTTTGATTGAAATCAACTAAATCCCAGTGTCAGCGCATTCAGAATTAACAGTTTGTTGGCAAAAGCCTCTAAAGGCCACTTGCCTTTGTTAGCAAAAACCGGTATGTCAGAAGGCGCGAACCGAATCATGTGTTATCAATGTAGCTGATACACCGGCTTTTATAAGGAGACTGTTTTATTCCGCTTTCGATTTTGATTTTAAAAGACAGAGTTTGAAGAACTGGATGAGCCTGTTCGATTGTCAGTGAACGGCAAATGAAAACATCCCTTACTTCAAAACTCTGTGCATTATAAGAACAAGAAAACACAATGTACAGTCGGAAGTGTAACATGCATTCATAATGTTTTTTTGCGCAGAGACACTACTTTGAATGAGTCCGATTTATTATACATTAAATGGCAACTCCATTTCACGAAAGACAGAGCTAAGATGCTGTTCGTCTATTCCACATGGATTTTATGAGGATAAACAAAAGACGAAAAAGAGACCAAGACCTTGAATATGGTGAATGAATGAATGACAGCTTTTAAAATTGTCTGAGAGGCATTCCCTTTTAGCCCAGTAGGCCTACCTTGTGTTTTATTTGCTAATTTAGGCTATTTTTAAAAGATAAATATAATATATAAAACTATACATTATTTGTATTACCTCATAATACCTACATCTGACAAGCTTTGTATATTAATAGACAATGCACAGACATTGAGGTTTCCTTTTTACACTACACTATTTGAATCTACCAAGCTTAGTTTACAATGTTTGCAACGTTTACAATGTTCTACTTAGATTAAATCTAAATCCCAAATATCAGAACTGACAGCAGATAGTTAAGATTTAATTAATGTTTACCACAGGGCTTACCACAGCGGAATGAACCGCCACTTACTTGACATATTTATATATTTTTAATTTTAGGTGTTTTATGTGTGGTAAAATAATTTCTAATAGTATCTTTAGTGATTTTTCAACTAATTACATTGTCTTGTCCCAATAGGTGGATTTAGAGGTTTTTGCAAAAAAAGCACAAATGGATTTAGCTGGTTAACACAAAATAAAATCTACCTTGTTTAAAACCAAACAATTGTCTTAAGTGACAGTTTTGAAAAAAATAAAGTTATTTTATGTACTAGTTAATAACATTTTCATTATCTATAAAATGAAACTTCTGAAGCTAATCAGAGGAGCCTGATAGAAAATGCTTATTTACCAGAAAAGAGGTCTGATGGATTTAGAAGGTTTTGCATCTGAACTCAGAATATATATATATATATATATATATATATATATATATATATATATATATATATATATATATATATATATATATATATATATATATATATATATATATATACACACACACATATATATCTATATATATATCTATATCTATATATATATATATATATCTATATATATATATATATATATATATATATATCTATATATATATATATATATATATATATATATATATATATATATATATATATATATATATATATATATATATATATATATATATATATATATATGTATATCTAGGTAACTGGGTAACATTGCTATATAATATCATATTTTTAAAAAAGCAACCCTTTAATTTCAATGGGTCTTAGTACATAATGTGTCTACAGAAGGGTCAATATTTTAATTGGAAAAAAAAAAATTTTTATCTTAATTATCTGTTTTTAAACTTTATTTTATTTGCATTTTTTTTATGAGAAACTAATGCTATAATCTGAATCAATGATTTATGCTACGCTAAGCTAAAAATCAATCCGGGCAGACACGGAGATCAGCTGAATGGAATTAATAATGGATCCAAAAAAAAGTGGAGTGTTCCTTTATGATGAGTCTCCCCATGATTTATTTTGAGCAAACCTGCTGCCTTATGTTCATGTAATAACTCTTCATACTTTGAGTAACAGCCTGGATCATTGCTCCGTTGGGGCTGATCACTCTGTCAGCATAAGTGAACCACACAAGAATTAATTTTCAAGTGAGCCAAGACCATTTCTTTCAGGAGATCTCAGACTATTTTTTAAGGTCAATCTAACCTAGCTGACGGCTGTGTTCATACATGCCTAAATAAACCAAACTAAGGGTGAAAACATGTCAATTTCCAGAACAAATTTGACCCTGGACCACAAAACTCAATTTTTTATACAGCTAAAAGCTGAATGAATATTTCCATTGCTGTACTTTGTAAGACAGGACAATATTTAGCTGAGATACAACCATTTCTAAATCTGAGATCTGGGGGTTTAAAATAAATCAAAATATTCAACAAAAAATGGGTCTTTCAAGTTGTCTAAATTATGCACATTGCTAATCAATAACTGAGTTTTGTTCCCACGTTACATTAAGTGGCCTAATTAGTATGTACTTGCATCAAAATATAAATACACTGCATATACTGTTTTCATAATGTATTGCAGAACACTACTGGTGCTCTTAAAAATGGGATACAGGTATAGGGTTAGGGACAGGTTTGGTAGGTTTAAGGGTGGATTAATGTGTAAGCGGGATGGTCAAAAGAGTAATAAAAAATGTATTTCAATGCATGTGTTTAATCAATTATAAATACAATGTAAAACAGTTATTTACACAATAAGTCCCATTTAAAAAAATATTGATTTTACTGCAAGTACATATTATTTAAAGCCACAATATAAAGTGAGACCTTGATATATTTACAATAGGAAATGATAAAATATCATCATGGAATATGATCTTTACTATAATTATCTAATTATTTTTGATATCAAAGAATTACTGATAAATTTGACCCATGCAATTGCCAAACATATACTTGTGAAACATAAGACTGATGTTTTTCTGAAGATTTCTGGTTTTACTCATGTACAGTAACTGAACAAAGGTTAAAAAGTAGGTTTTTGCAGTGATGCCATAGAAAAAAAACACCAAATAACCTTTAAGTCAAACGTTATTATTAACGTTAATTTTACTACCAACATTTTTCCAACCTTGCATGGAATGGAAAGGATTTAATAGATGTTAAGTTCTGCATGAACTGGAAGTGTTTGAGACTTTTATTTCAATATGTTGATGTACTTTTAACTTAAGTGGAATACTGAGTTGGGGGAGGGGCTTTCTTTTTGCACATCATTTCTTTATATCAAACTGAAGCCTGGTTTTTACTTAACATGTCCACTAATTCGTTTGAGTGCACGCAGTGAATGTGATGGCATCGCTGTGTTTGCGGAGGTACGCTTTGAGTGCGCGCGACATCCTGAGACTTCTTTAGAAAAACTTGAGGGATAAGTTTGTTATGCAAGAAACATTCATGGATGCATTTGGGACACATCATCAGTGATGTATCCTGGGATCATTGGGTGTTTCTGGTCTCTCAACATCATACACTCTCACCCAGGTGACCCAGCCGGGGTTGATCAAGTCCCGACTTGTGTCCCAGTAGCAGTCCACGGATTTGCCCTCTTAATCCACAGCCACCTTGTGGCCTTCTCTGCGGCTTCACTTGCAGATCGAATGGCCCATTTTCTTTGCCACCCCTGTAATGCCCAAGCGACTGAGGACTTTGCAAAGTGAACGCCCTGCAAAGCCTCTACATCCTATTTCTATGGGTTCATAGAAAGTTCTCCAGCCTCTCTCCCTGCACTCCTCCACTAATTCCTAATTCCGCACTTCCTCTCATTTGCTTCCTCAATGCGCTCTTCCCAAGGCACTGTCAGCTCCAGAATAATTAGCTGTCTTGAAGCTTCTGAGATGATTGTAATGTCTGGGCGGAGTCGAGTTTTTGCGATGTGATGTTTTCCCAGATCGACCTCCAGCTGCCAGTCCGAGGCTTTGTGAAGGAGGCCTGTTGTTAATTGTGGGAGGGCCCAGGGTTTTTCTCCAACTTTAATGAAGTGGACTGCCTTCTTTGGAGCATGATGATTCTTGCTGGTGCTGATGGCTGAGGCTAAGCTCTTAGAAATTGCCTTAAGCACCTGGTCATGGCGCCAACGATAACGACCATCAGCCAGAGCCTTGGGGCAGCTGCTGAGGAGGTGTTCTAAAGAGCCTCTTCCAGAGCAAAGAAGGCAGGAAGGCGTCTCATTCTTTCCCCACACATGGAGGTTTGATGGACTTGGCAGTACATCGTAGACAGCTTGTACCAGGAAATGGACTCGCTGGAAATCTGCCTGCAAGATGTTCGCCCAGGTGATCCTACGTTGCAGTGTATTATCCCACCTAGTCCATGCTCCCTGCTGCTGGAGTCCTACCACCCTGCTGACTCTCTCTTCCTCCACACTTGCTCGAACCTTTCCCTGGAGTAGGTGGTGTCTTTCCTTGCCATGGACCTGGCTAACTAATGTCTGTGGAAAATAGCCCAAGCCCACTCTGCCTGTCGCCACAGTGCCCACCAGAGCCTTTTGTCTCAAGCGTGACTCTGCCACCTCCACTGCTTTCCCAGCATTCCATTTCCTGCCTGTCCTAACCTCAATGCAGGTTGATGACACCTTGCAGTCTCTAGAGTCCCTATACTGTAGGGCTTCTCTGGTGCATACGACTATGAATTCTTCCGTGAGGCCACTTAATGGCAGCTGCAAGGTGTTACTCATCCCGTACAGTGCAGCATTGGTAAGGCTGCGTGGAAGGCCCAACCATTTTCGAAGAAAGCCACTTATCTTCCATTCTAGGGACTCAACTGTTGACATTGGGACTGCATAGATCAGCAGAGGCCACAAAACTCTGGGCAGAATTGAGTGCTGATAGATCCAGGCTTTGAACCTACCAGGCAGGCCGGATTTGTCAACCTTCGTGAGCCAAGCTCCAAGTTATTTTTTCGACTTCTGGATGGCTGCAGAGTCTTTTAGGCTAGAGTCGAAGAGCTTGCCCAAACTCTTAACAGGTTGCTCCGTGATGGTTGGGATGACACTTCCTGAGATGATAAAATGGAACTTGTCAACCACTTTCCCCTTCTTTAGCACCACGGACCTAGACTTGGAGGGCCACCTGCTCCCTGGGGCCGTTGTTGTTGTGATGGTAAGGTCATCCATATACGCTCTAATAGGGGGCTGTCGCACACCTGACTTAGTTAAATGCCCTCTGCATTCCACTTCGGCTGACTTGACCACCATGTTCATGGCAAGAGCGAAAAGAATAACTGCAATGGTGCAGCCTGTTATTATTCCTTTCCCAATACGATGCCAGTTTGATGTTTCTGACCCAGATGTGACCCGCATAATGAAATTATTGTAGTAATCCAGAATGAGGTCCTTAATCTAACTAGGAACATGATGGCGGTGTAGAGTGAGCTCGACCAGCTTGTGGGGTATGGACCCATAGGCATTTGCCAGGTCCAACCACAAGACAACTAAGTCCCCTTAGTTCTCATGGGCCTCTCTAATGAGTTGTGTAACTACTCCAGTATGTTCTAAGCAGCCAGGCGCTCCAGGAATGCCCCCCTTCTGCACCGAAGGATCGATATAATTGTTCTTGAGGAGGAACTCTGTCAGTCTTCATGAGACGATGCTAAAAAACACTTTCCCTTCAACACATAGAGAGATGGTTCGAAACTGGTTGATGTTTTTTAAATTTTCCTCTTTAGGGATCCACACTCCCTCGGCACACCTCCACTGCTCAGTCTTGTTATAGACACCAAAACACATTTTTTGAGATGTTGACAGTCATATATGTGTCCCACGTTAAAAACACTATTAGGACACATATATCTCACCAAAAAGTGAAAATTGGTTGTTTTTGCCATTAAAACTAGACTCTTCCAGCAGGTCCTCGCATCCAATATCTCATTTGTCATGGGGGCATGCATGAAATGTTCCTGAATGAAAGTGAAAGTGCCAAACTGCAGTTTAAGTCGACAAATTAAGAATTTGGCAAATAATTATATTACTGATGTCCGTGTAAACGTAGTCACTGTTTTTCTCCCCTGTGTGTGTGTGTGTGTGTGTGTGTGTGTGTTATTTTGCCTCTGTGAAAATCAGCGCGTGCCCAAACTGAAACCCTAATTTTCATGCAAAACCCTCCCTCTTTCCTTCCCCCGACACTCCCCCCTAAACAAAGCTGGACTTATGCACTTTCTTGACTTTTTTTAAACTAGAGGTGTGAAAACACCCTGGTGAGACAGGGGTTTCTTGGCCCTCTAAAACCAAAAAGAGAGGCCATTTGAAAAAAGTGGAGACCTGGGTGGTTTTAATATTACAGAATTAGTTTTTCCATCATTCATAGGATTTAATTTAATAGTTACAAAACTAAAATGAAGTAACAAATTATTTCTTTGATAACTGGAAAATAACATTTGAACCTACCGGTCTATAATATACTGATGCCCTGTTTTTCTAGGCTTTATTGGTAATAATGGTTTATTCTTTCTATACCATGTTTTGTTGTCATTAATATTTTAATAAACTTTAAAAGGTAGAACTGTCCCAGATATGAACAAAAGCAAGTGATGCAACAAAGTTCGATTAAAAAAAATCTTATATATATATATATATTTTAAATAATAAAAATAATTTGTTTAAAAATCTTGAACGTCGGCACCAGTGGTGTAGTGGTTAGTGCGTTGACACATGCACTCTGGTGCTCACGGCGACCTGAGTTCGATTCCCGCCTCACGGTCCTATGCCGATCCTTCCCCTTTCTCTGCTCCCCATGCTTTCCTGTCAATACTCTATGCTGTCCTATACAATAAAGGTGAAAACCCCTAAAAAATAATTAATAAAAAAAAAATAAAAATCTTGAACAATATTAATGGTATGACGTAGTTCCGGAAGCTTCCTACTTCTATGTTTAACCGTCTGATTTTACAGTGGGTTTCTTTTGACTGCCCCCTGTTGTTTTAAAGAATATCACAACGGCGAACAAGTATAAAAGCCTCGTCCATTTTGTGAGGTGCACGTAGAGTCAGCAGAGATGTGCTGCCAGGCGAAAAGATAAATCAGGCTTTATGGTAGGAGGGGCATGGTTAAGAATATTGTGGCTGAAGCTGTCAAACTGACATCAACAGACTCCAACTCCAAATGCAGAAGCTCAGAATTTGATTGAAGATTACCAAAATCTTTTTTTTTTTCAGTGGATTAGGTTGCTCGGATTAATTGTTTACCTAAAGAATAACAATGTGCACTAACTAAATATACATTGTAAATTTTGATTTCACACAAACTTTAAAGAATCTTCATGGAACTACTGATGCCAACAAAGAACTTAATGTTGGAAACAGAACATGCTGGAGAAAGAAAACCTATAAATGCCTAATAATGAAAAATGTTTAGCATGGACCTGTCCAGATCATGCTGTGCTTTAATGTGTACGTGTGCTTTGGCAATGCTCTTCTGGGGGTTCTCTCTGAGATCTGACATTTGAGCAAAAGATCCAGTTGATTTATAAGGCTTAAACAGAGACAGATTGAGCTTTCCTCATTGCCAAACCGAGCTCATGTGATCATTGTTAATAAAAAAACAAGACCTGTGGGAAATGTGGTATGAATGTGCAAATACTGTATGTTATAAGTGTATGGTTTGTATCTTGGTATTTTAATCCACTTTTTTTGCAGGCAAGAGCAGAAACGGACATCTTTGAATTGTATTTATTTGGTTTCTAGTGCCATTTGTAAGGGTGCACAATACTGGGAAAATATGTGAAATGCAATGTTGTTGAGTAACTTTAATGTTGCGTTAACTATATTTCTTATGATATGACAAAAAAAATAATAATAATAATCATACCAAAATAAACAATACATATTTTCCTGAGCTAATTAAATCTAAAACAACCCCCCTCCCCACACATATATTTAGACGTTAAAACACCTAGAGTGACCAAAAACCTTGGAGGAAATTCTTATTCTTATTGGCTGTTGTCATTTTTCTCTCGTCTCCTGGTTTTCAGCTCTAGTTCCACCTAACAGCACCTACTGGTGAAATGGGGATAGAAATACTAAAGCCCACATCTGATTGGTCAGATTTGGATAAACAACCTATGCATGTATATTGCTACTATTGATACTTTTAGTGTTATCAGCAACAGTAGCGAGGGCTGAGACCCCTTTAAGGATTAAATCCTAGAATCGCCCCTTAGAAACAACAGTAAGTATGGGATAATAAACAAAAATATAATCTATAGTGAGTCAGTTGGTATTTCTGTGTGGAGTTTGCATGTTCTACCCGTGTTTGAGTGGGTTTTCCTCCAGGTGCTCCCGTTTCCCCCACAAGTCCAAAGACATGCGCTATAGGTGAATTGGGTAAAGTAAATTGTCCATAGTGTACGTGTGTGAATGTGTGTATGGGTGTTTCCCAGTGATGGGTTGCAGCTGGAAGGGCATCCGCTGCGTAAAACAAATGCTGGATAAGTTGGTGGTTCATTCCGCTGTGGCGACCCAGGATTAATAAAGGGACAAAGCCGAAAAAAAAAACAAAATGAATGAAGAACAGCTTGTAATGCTGCTAGATACTTCCACCATTCTTCCCACAATATTTTAATTTGTCTTAATTAACATTGATGATTGCCGCAAACAGTTTTACTGTCTATTTTTCTATTCATTAATAAAACAAAAGTCTCACACATAGAAAAGGAAATCAGGTAGTTTTTTTGTGTAAAACTATCATTTTGCATTGCATGTAAACTAGGAATGGGTAGATTCCCTGATTTGCTGTTTGCATTAGTACAAAAAAAGTTAACAATGCCTTTAAAAAGTGTGCATTAGATACATATTAGCATTAAAATCCAAAGCACTGTGCTTAACATTTTTGCATTGGTAAAAACAATATAAAAAATGCATGTAAATTTATTTAAATAAAACCTTATTGTAAGGGCTTGCCTTATATACAATGCTTGGCATAAATGAGCACATCACTCACAGATCCCTCTTTTAGATATTTATTTTCTATAAAATGCTTTACAATAATGCATGTGTGCATTTACAATAGATTAGTGAGTGCTAAAGCCAAAACTGGAACTAAAAATAACAAAAAGATTACAGTCCAAAAAATAGTACACCCAAATTAATATGTTTGGGAAATGTATTAAATAAAATTTATAAACAAAACAAAAAAATCCAGAGAAACAGAAAACATATACATTTGAGTTTAAATGTATTATTTTTCTATTCATAAAGATGTTAGGTGAACAAAACTTTTATTATAATGGATCTAACTGTTAAATAAAACTGTTTTGATTTAATGTAGCACAAATTATTGGCTGTGTTCACTGAGAAATGGATAAAAATATTCATTTTCAAATGGGGGGTGTACTCATTTATGTTGAGCACTAAAATAATATAATAAATAAATCATCTATTATGTATGTTTTTTTTTGTTCTTTTCATGAACATGAATGCTTTTAACATTCAACAACAACACTTAATGTTAAAATGTCTATAATGTCTAGACTTCACTTCTTTTAAATTTTTTTTGTTGTTAGAATATCTTTTAAAAGCTCTGGAGGCTGAAAGCACTGTGCTCTCTGGTCTTGTATCTCTCCTGCTCTAGGCTGTGTGCTGTGGACAATGTTTCCTGCTGGTAATGGACAGATAAGGACCTCACCTGAACGTTCTCATAAAAGAGCACATCTGGGACCTTCATCTTTTCATCTGGGCTGTACACAGGAGCTGAGACATTCCCTATGGTCAGGAGTCCATCTTTTACTGTGCCTAACAGGGGAGAGCAGAAATGAAAAGAGAAAAAGTGTAAAAAAAAAAAAAAGACCCATTGAGCCATGCCACTGACCAACTCCTGTGGAAACAGCCTCTCTTCATCATTTCCTCCCATTTACACTTTTCAGACACCACACAGTACTGTATGTCTGAAATCTAAGACTCTGGATCCCACAACGGGGGAAATGAGACAAAAATATCAGGGCAGATGAAAATTACTGTGAACGTCTGAGCCACAGCCATTTTTATTTATCAGTGGGTGAGACATTGGTCAAACATTTAAGCAACAAAAGGTCAAAAATACAGATTTTCTGGTCAACGTAATGTGCTGTTTAATTTTTACTCCAAGTGCTAGTAGTCACTAAAATATTTTCCGGCAACACTTTACAATAAGATTCATGTTAGTTAATGCATTCACTAAAATGAATAAACGGTGAACAATTTATTATGGTATTTAAGTTTGGTAAAACTAGCTAATACTAGTTTAAACTAGGAAATACAGTTGTTCATTGGTAGTTCACAGTGCATTAACTAATATTAACAAGCATGAATGTGGATCTTAAAGAGCCCCTATTATGGGTTTTTGAAAATCCATTCTATGCAGTGTGCAACACAGCTCTAATTGAATGAAAACATCCAGCTGAGGGTTAAATCTAAAAACGCACAAAAAAGATTTGACTCAAGTCGTTTAAATCATTGATTCTCAAAGAGTTGGCCTCAGCCATCCTGCAGGTGGGCTGCAATATATTATAATATAATTTTTGGATTTCATTATTAATATGCTATATTAAATTATTGAAGTAATGGACTTTCTCCTGTTCTCTGATTGACTACTTCAAACTTAGCCTAGTGATGACGTCTGTAACTAGTACGCGCAAGTCTGTTCCTTCACAAACTTTGCGTGAAGTGAAAGTCTCTCTTTGTGTATTTTTGAATGAACCATTTAATATATCCGCATAGTTGTCCAAATTAATCTCCTGTGAGTGTTTTATAACGGACGTGCGTTCATACAGGAGAATCTAGCCAGGCTCAATGGTGTTTCTGCCATAGAATGTAAACTAAACTTGCATGAGCTTTAGACGTGCTCTGGTGGAGCTGTTCACTTTTTCTGTCAGCGATCTCCCAATAATATCCAGCTGCAAACTCAACCACCATCAGGTTGACGCATTTCAACAGATTTAGGGTGTTTTACTGTATTTTACATTCATCTGTTTATTTTTGAATAATAGATATCCAGTCAGTTTAGTTTAAAGCAGAAATGATGGATGGATGGATGGATTGATAATATACAGTAATATCTATTACATAGTTTTAGTTTTATAAATAATATAAATATATATATTTTTATAAAATGCTGATAACAGAAAATAATAAAAGGCACAAAAAATGCATATAATAAATAAAGATTTAAATTAGCATTTCATACAAACATTTTAGAGAAAATGTCAGGTGGGGCTTAAAAAAAATGATCAGAGAAAGAAGTGGGCCCCGAAAAAAAAAAAAAAAAAGTTTGAGAAACCCTGGTTTAAATTATTCACCGTTCGTCTGGATCTTTTACCTGTTTGTATCGTCATCGACACAAAACAATACCAAATATGAACTACAGGATCTGGTAAAACGTGAACGCGCCTTTCCCTTTAGACAGTGCGAGTTATCATAGGGTCAATCATGATTTGAAGAATACCATCCCTGAGAGATGGCCAGACATGCGGCTGCAGGGAATGAAGGATTAAAGTTCATTTTCACAACAACACCACAGTATAGCCAACCGTGAGCTCTGTTTGTTGCTGTCATTTTTCTGATAATTAATACAATAACCTACCCTGCAACGTAAGATTTGCTGGCCGTTTGTCATTAAAGGAAGGAGCAGCACAGACTACTAATGTACGGGATTTTGTCTGTAACTGTTACACAGTTTGTATGGACCAGTTTCTTCTTCCTCCAGATCCTGTAAGTTTTTCTCCTTTCAACACAACGTAAAGTGTGATTAAATTAGTTGCCTTGTTTTCTGTAGTTTGCAAAATATGTGTTTAATTGTGTGTTGTAACTTGTAATCACTCCGTGTGGCTTGTAATCACGTATCTGTTGTAAATCAGTGCTTGTAATGCATCTCTCAGGTTAAATCTTTATAGGGCTATTCACATTTCGCATCCGAAACCATGTTGAAAACGTGACGCGTGCTTCTTCCTTAACCTATTTAAATGTATTTTCACTCGTGATCTGCTGCTGTTTGTTGCTATGGCCACCATCAGCTGTTCCTCACACGTGGCGCAGTCAATTTTCAAAATAACATCTGCCACTGTGTGGATTAATATGGAATGTGTGTAGTTGTTATTACTTGGGGTTGTGGTGAAGAATAGAGGAATATGCTGGTGTTTAACTGCACTGGACATATACTCTGTACTCTGACTACTTCTTGGGCGTTTCTCTACATCTTTCGCTGAACTCAGTCAACCAATCACAACAAACTGGGTAATCGGTCCAATCAGCGCAAATTGGTTTTGCACTAAAGAGGGGTTTGTGAACAAACGAATCGCTGAACAAATCTTATGTCGTCGTTGGGTTAATTAGGTAAAAATAAATGCATATTATAAGACAATGAAAGTGTGTTTTGACTTTGTATGGATATCAGTCGGTTGTTGGAGACCCCCAAAACCAAAATTTGACCTTTTATAAATGCATAATAGGGGCTCTTTATTAATGCATTATAAATGTTGAACTATGATTAATAAATGCTGTAGAAGCATTGTTCAGAATAAGTTCATGTAAATAAACACATTAACTTTAACTTATGAATCCTTATTGTAAAGTGTGGCCAATTTCCCAAAAGGGAACTCACAATAATTGGGATTGGGATTAAACTGCTGCGTAGCATTAAGAAAACTACTTATCAGTGAAGATAATTAAAAAAAAAAGCTTCAATTTGCTAGAAAGCATACAGATTGGATCCTGGTGCAATGAAAGAAGGTCATGTGGTCTGATGAGTCCAGATTTACCCTGTTCCAGAGTGATGGACGCACCAACAAACACACATACACACACACAAACGCCACGCGCGCTTGCTTGCTCGGGAGCGATATTGTGAGACTGCCCACTCCTGTTAAAATTACACCAGAGATACCGACTGCTCCCGCGCTTTTATTTGGAAATTTATTCAGCATACAGTCGAGAGGAAAAGAGAGGGCAGAAAAAGTCACACCAGCAGCCGAGAGGAAAAGTCACGCCAGCAGGAGAAACGGGTCACAGTGAGAGAGAGAGAGAGAAATGGAGTACTTTCATCCCCTCAATAGCAGAGAAATAGGGGCTTCTGCTGTAAGTGCCAGTGAAAGACTTTCCAGAAAACACACACACGCAATGAAATTTTTAATTAGTTGGCGCCTGTAGTGTTGTAAATACCCACGCTCGCCTCCCTCACGACAGAGCGCATATGAGGTAAATGACGTCAGTACATAATAATCGGTTATGATTATTACTGAACCGATACCGAATTATCCGCGTCTGCATCGTGGTGCACCGAAGAAACAATTAATTTTGACAACCCTAGTAGACTGTCTGCTTAATATCTGTAGATACTGCTCCTTCAACAGACATTTAACTGACTATAAGAAACTTTGCAAGTACATGTCAACTTACACTAACCCTAACCCTACCCCCAACCCTAACAGTCTACTTATAATCTAATAAAAATTTGTTGCAATGTAACTAAAATTAAGCAAATGGACCATAAAAATTGTGACCACAAAAAAAGTGTGACCAAAATCTCTTTTACAAGAGCGTCCTGGCCAAGATTAGGTAGTACACGTCACATGGGTCTAACAAACAACAAACAAAAAACCATTAACAAGAATTACACTGACAATCTATTCAAAACATCTACAAGCATGTGTTTCAACATTTTAAAAGCATTAAGTGAAATCAACTCTTTAAACTGCAACTTTGTAGATTATTCCATGCAATAGGTGCTGCATATTTAAAAGCCTTTTTCCCCATCTCAGTCAACATTTTAAGAACAGACATTAAATAAATATCCTGTGACCGAAGGCCAGAGTTAAGTACAGGCTTTTTACAAATGTAATTCTGTAGATATGATGGGAGTAAACTCAGCATAGATTTGTAAACAAGTATATGTCAATGCTTGAGCCTACGAATGGACAAAGCAGACCAACCTACCCTAGTATACAGCACACAATGATAAGTAAGGGATTTACAATTAGTTATAAATCTTAGTGTATATAAGATCTTGTTGAAAAATAAATGCAACCCTGGGAATAAATTGTGACATTGCAGAGAAGCATACTGAAACGATTCCACAATGAATGTGTGTTGTAATCCAAGCTAAAGGCAGTCCATCTAAATAGGTGGTGTGACTTTTATTTGGTTGCATTTTTTATTTTGCAAAAATAAGTTAGCCTGATGGTTGTTTAGCCCTGGGTCATGTTCCATAAACCAAGTTTAGAGAAAAAGCCAGGCTTATTTTGGCAAATCAGGTTTATTAATAGCGGATTCTGTTTTATAAATCAAATTTCCAGTTCAAACTCAGTTACTCTGACAACTTATGCTGGGAAACTAGCCTGGTCCAGGACAGGTTAACTCTCAGGCTAAGTCTTAAGTTCAAGCTTATTCAAAATAATGTTAACATTCACCTGCCATAATTTGATGCCATTTTAACTCGTTTAACCTCTTAATAATGATGAAAACATTATAGTCACTCAATAGTAAATATTTATACACCAAACATCTTTAAAAATACAAACTACAACATTCCAACTACATTTTATACTTTATGTTTCTGTTGATTTCCCCCCCGTTTATTACAATTTTATGTAATATTTCCCCTCAACATCTAAATTTGGGTGTACTAATTTTTGGACCGTAATCTTCCTTTTATTTTTTTGTTAGATTAGTTCCAAATTTTGCTTTGGTACTGTATAATCTAATGTATATGCACAAAAATATTATTGTAAAGCATTTTGTAGAAAATATTAATCTAAAAGAGAGATCTGAGGGGTGTACTTTGCTATATGTGTAGTATATGAACTACAAAATATGATAAAAGAAAATAATCTTAAGAAAGCACTTTAAAGATTCACTTTAAAGCATCAAACCCTGGTTGGACTTATCGGGAGATGGATCCGGGCCATGCGGTGCAGGAAACACATGTGTCAAAGGTTTCAAGACAGTAACGTGAACAAGCAGTTATCTAGATTATTTAAACTCAACTCAGATTAGTTAGATCAAATGATCTTCAACTTGCTGTTACCAATTTCAGCATGGGCGTACCAATTTCTCATTCTAGTGAGGCTTTAGACTTAATCTCTGCTTTTCTAATCAACCTTTATGAAACAGCTGCCTGGTCTAAACGTTATTGTTGTGTTGTTATGTAACTCACAAGTGTAGAGCTGCTTCTGTTCTGATGCTGGATCAGGATGATCCTCTATTGAGCAGTTTGCCAGACTCTTCTCAAGAGACGAGCGAGCCAAGCTGGGAAGAAACCTGCAAATACAAGAAAAAAAAAGTCATCCAGTTTTCACACTTTCCAAATATACTTTTCTCAGTTAATCAGAGAGTCACTAGCTGGATTTCTACCACTACATTTTGAAGTATCACATGAGAAATGATTGATGGAAACAACATTAAAAAAAAGCACTTAATTTGGAAAAAATGCTTTTACACTTGCTTGAGATGCTTTTGGACTTGTGAGAAAAACCATAATGTGAATAATGGGAAATGCAAATGCATTTGTCAAATAAACTGAACATTACAGTAGACACCCAAGTAAGTAATCAGCTAGATGTCTTCGTTATGCTTGCCTTACTTACTGTTGGTTGCTAGGTTACCAATACTAAAGTTAGCTGCTCTTACAACTTGAAGGAAATGCACCTAATTTTTCTTTTCAAAAACTTTGAAAAGATCATGTCTGACTACAGAAAATCTGGCAGTAATAAGCAATGAACAAATTTCTAAATCATGTGCATATTGTATTATGTACTAAGGCATATTAAGGTCGCTATATATTACATTTTAAGAACACCTTCAAGATGCGAGCAAATTTTCTACAATATATTGCATAAATTACTCATTTTTATTGTATTTATTTTTATTAAATACAAATTAATATTATTTGATTTTTCATGTACTGCAAATGAAAAAAAAAAAAAAAGTAAATACTTCATGCTATTTTTCATGTTTGTATCAAAATGTTTTCATGCATTATATTTTTTTATTAGTTCCCCTTTCGAAAATAAACAGTTTTTCGTTTCTTTTCTTAACTGAGGGTATTTTATTTTACATTTATTGTGCTGGCCAGTTAATAATTTATGTTTGCAACTGATGTTATACTATGTTTGTATCATATTTTAGGTTTTTGGAATGTTTCTTTTAAATAAATGTGAATATTTGTTTTGTACAAAAGGTTGACATTTTCTATGATTTATTTCATTTTTTATGAATGTTGAATGCCAGAAATGTGATAAGGTTGAGACCTCTATTAATGTGCTAGAGTTTTTCTACCTGGACAGACAAGCTTTATGCACAGCGTGAGCAACACTCTCCTGCGGATACTGAGAAAGACGCCGACAGATTCTCAGCAGCTGCCTAGTGGACAATGAAGAAGCAAGAGACAGGGCCTGGAAAAACAGCACAAAAATACACCAAACCACATTTAATTTTCTACTATGATCTCACAGTAAAAACAACAAAACAAACAAACCAACAAACAAACCTAAATAAAACACCAAACCTAGTGAAAAAATAAATAAATAAAATAAATATACAAACCAAAACCAAACCATTGTGTGTTATGATCTGGGGATGCTAGAGTTGATCGAGAGGTTCAGCAATGTTACATGCCAAACAAGTTAGGTCAATTGACTTCCTAAATATACTGAATGACCAGGTTTTTCAATCATTGCATTTTTTTCTTCCTTGATTGCACAAGCTTTTTTAAATTGTCCACCACAGAGTCCAGAACTTAAGCCTATTGAGAATATTTGGGATGTGCCAGAAACAAGGCCAGGGGACAGGGCATAGAATAAGCACAAAAATACACCAAACCACATTTAATTTTCTTATATAATCTCACAGTAAAAATGACAAAGCAAAGAAAACAAACCTAAAACATACAGCAAACAAAGGGGAAAAAACTAAATACAAACCAAATATTGTATGCTATAATTTGGGGATGCTAGAGTTGATCGAGAAGTTCAGCAATGTTATACTGTAAGCCCAAAAAATATGGTCAATTGACTTTCTAAATATATTGAATGACCAGGTTTATTCAATCATTGCATTTTTTTCTTCCTTGATTGTACGAGCATTTTTTGAATTGTCCACCACAGAGTCCATACCTTAAACCTATTAAGAATAAGTGGGATGTGCTAGAAACAGCACAAAAATACACCAAACCACATTTAATTTTCTTATATAATCTCACAGTAAAAATAGCAAAGCAAACAAACAAACCTAAACAAAACACCAAACCAACCGAAAACAGAGACAGAAAACAGTAAAAGAAAAAATAAATAAATGTAATGATGAAATTCATGACAGAGCCTGATGATTTTTTTTTAATATTGCAAATTTTTAAAAGGTCTTTTATACGAAAAATATAAGCCAATGCAATTGCCAAAAGTAGGACAATCACTTGTTCCAATGCTCCATTACGACATGATGTTCAGGGTTTCTGGGACAGTGCTAACTGAAACACTAGTAAGCTGCACAGTAAGCAGTTTCTAAAGAAGAAACCATATGCAGTGTTTTAAAAACAAAACTGCTAATAAGGTATGTAAAAAGCTCAATATGAATTTGTATTTTGGGAATGGGTCACAGTTACTCCCTGTAGAATTAGCTTTTTTTCCCTTTTAGGGATCCAACATTTGGAAAGCTCACCGTTGGATCGTTGGATTTTCTCAGGCTGTGAGTCAGGTGTTGCAGCTGCTCCACTGCTTCTCCGGGAACATTTGGAATCTATTATAAAAAATACAAGACATGCATATATTATTAAAAATAAATCCACAAGGGAGCACTTTACTTTTTTTGGCTCATTTTACAAGTCATCTACAGTTTAACAGTTGAATTTTCTCATTTTTAAATCCATTCAGCTGATCTGTAAGTCTGGCAGGAGCACTATTAGCTTCGCGTAGCATAAATCATTGAATCAGATTAGACCATTAGCATCTTGCTAAAAAAATTAAGATTTTAAATATTTTAAAAAATAATTTTAAACCTATTTGAAAGCTTGATTATTCTGCATTTACACTGTACTAATCGCGCTGGAAAAGTTGCTTTTTTCTAAGTGTATATGGCTAGGATCATTACGATATTATGCCTGCTGCAAGCCATGGTAGAGCAGCAAAGTTCCTTGATTATTATGCCAGAATGAGATCTTGGTTGCTAACTATATTGAGCTAGGAAACAGCAACTTTTAATTTCTGTCAGCCTTAATGCATGATGTATCAGCCTTAATACATGTATCTACATGAAAAGTCAAGCTTTAGGAAAATTATCTAAACATTTTTCTGAATATTTTAAGCGAGAAGCTAAATGATCTCATCTGAAAGTATAATCAGTACAAAATGCCAGACAAAAACCTGAAACATACAGTCTATTACATCCCTCATGTTATATGTCTAGGAGTGAGAGTAACAGTGAAAAGTTTAAAGTTGGTTGGGTTGAGTGTGGATCAGTCATCTGCCTTCACGACAACACACCAAATTCAGTTAAAGAATGTATTAACAAAAATTTACAATGATAAAACAAAACTGGGAAGCAAAAATAGGCTTCAGGAGGGGGAAAGGTCAAAACAACAAACAAAAGTTTGCTAGTTGGGGAGTAAAACTGTCTAAACCAGGGGTCTCAAACCCAAATTGGCAGGGGGCCATATCAATGACTAACAATTCATAGGACGGCCGATTCAATATTCACGAAAAACAAAAAGTGGAAAACCTGATGCAACTGATGCACTTAGACATTCGTCCTCAAAGTGTATGCAGTCAAAGCTCCTTCTTTCTTTCTTATTGTACATATTTGAAGGGGTAGTTTAAATTGCTATAAAAATACTACAATTTAATAATATGCATAGTATTTATCATTATTACTCTGTCCCAATCCTAGCTTGACCAAAAGTTTTGTAAAACTACAATGACTTTGTATATATATATATACACAACATACAATATTTAATAAACCATGACAATATTGAATTTGACATTGTAATTATTTTAAAGTTGCTGGACTGACCATGCCCTGGAGAACGGCCGTTTCCTCTGTTTTGGCCAGTGGTTTGATGGTATGAAACAGAAACATGGTGAGAATCTCTGGATTGAGCCACTGCTGTGTAGTGCTCCCGATCACAGGGGGCTCCGCGAGGGCAATGATCCGGAATGATGGGTGGATTGGGAAAATAGATCTGTGGAGGAGTCAGAGGAGGAGTTATTCTTGGTTACTTGTTTTCATCAACCATAGTCTCCTTCTCCATTCCTAATCAACAATCGTTTTTTAATGCAAATATAATTTTTCTTTTCTTTTATTTATTAAATAATTTTCTAAATGAGTAGTTAATGTGTCTGTCATGCATTCAATTGATTTGTTCATATGTCTTGTTCAAATAGCAGATTCAATCGGGAATGTAGAATGTAGTAGGAATGTAGCTCTTTTTGAATAAGCCACTGAATCATTGGCCATCAAATAATAACTTACTGAATTCTTGTATAAAAGCAATATCACAATTGCAAACAACAGCAATGTGATAATGCTTAATCATTATATTTAATCCTTAAAAATGTTGAATTTTATATGCATATACTTCCATTTGCATCTTGCAATGAATTCTTAGCTCATGTTTTTTAAACTAATTAATTAAATAATGCATTAAATTGACAACAGTATTTTATAATAATAGTAATAACATTTTTAATAAATAATATAAATGCATTCGTATTTATTTAAATGCATGTACTATATTTAATTTGTATTTTTTGTATTTACAGTGCATCTGAAAAGTATTCATAGCGCTTCACTTTTTCCACATTTTTTTATGTTACAGCCTTATTTCAAAGTGGATGAAATTCATTTATTTCCTCAGAATTCTACACACAATACCGCATAATGACAATGTGAAAGAAAAGTTTTTTCAATACTTTGTTGATGCACCTTTGGCAGCAATTAATTCAATTCAATTCCATTCACCTTTATTTGTATAGCGCTTTTACAATGTAGATTGCTTCAAAGCAGCTTCACATAAAAGGTCATAGTAAATTGGAACAGTGTAGTTCAGTTTTTAGTGTTTAAGTTCAGTTCAGTTTAGCTCAGTTCAGTGTGGTTTAATAATCACTACTGAGAGTCCAAACACTGAAGAGCAAATCCAACGATGCGCAGCTGTACAGATCCCGAACCATACAAGCCAGTGGCAACAGCGGAGAGGAAAAAAAAAACTTCACTAATTGGCGAAAGTGAAAAAAAAAAAAACCTTGAGAGAAACCAGACTCAGTTGGGCACGACCATTTCAATTTCTTATTTTAATTACAGCCTCAAGTCTTTATGAATTTGCTGCCACAAACTTGGCACACCTGTCTTTGGGAATTCTTTCCTATTCTTCTTTGCAGTACCTTTCTAGCTCAGTCAGGTTGGATGGGAAGCGACGGTGTACAGCCATTTTCAGATCCGTTTCAGATCTGATGTTCAATAAGATTTAGGTCTGGGCTCTGGCTCAAGGACATTCACTGAGTTGTTGTGAAGCCACTCCATTGATATTTTGGCGGTGTGCTTTGGGTCATTGTCCTGCTGGAAGATGAACTGTCGCTCCAGTCTGAGGTCAAGAGCACTCTGAAGCAGGTTTTCATTCAGGATGTCTCTGTACATTGCTGCATTCATCTTTCCCTCTATCCTGACTAGTCTTCCAGTTCCTGCTGCTGAAAAACATCCCCATAGCCTGATGCTGCCACCACCATGCTTTACTGTAGGAATGGTATTAGCCCGGTGATGAGCGGTGTCTGGTTTTCTCCAAATGTAACGCCTGGCATTCACTCCAAAGAGTTTAATTTTAGTCTCATCAGACCAGAGATTTTGTTTCTTATGGTCTGAGAGTTCTACAGATGCCTTTTGACACATTCCAGGCTTCCGTCTGGCCACTCTACCATACAGGTCTGATTGGTGGATTGCTGCACAGATGGTTGTCCTTCTGTAAGGTTCACCTCTCTCTACAGAAAAACACTGGAGCTCAAACAGAGTGACCATTGGGTTATTGATCACCTCCATGACTAAGGCTTTTCTCCCCCGATCACTCAGCTAGATGGCCGGCCAGCTCTAGGAAGAGTCCTGGTGGTTTCAAACATCTTCCACTCATGGATAATAGAGGTCATTGTGCTCATTGGAACATTCAGGGCAACAGAAAAGTTTCTGTAACCTTTCTCAGCCTTGTGCATCGAGACAATCCTGTCTCAGAGGTCTGCAGACAATTCCTTTTTCTTCATGCTTGGTTTGTGCTTTGACATGCACTGTCAACCCTGGGACCTTATATAGACAGGCGTTTGCCTTTTCAAATCATGTCCAATCAACTGAATTTACCACAGGTGAACTCCAGTTAAGCTGCTGAAACACCTCAAGAATGATCAAAGGAAACAGAATGTATCTGAGCTCAATTTACAGCTTTACAGCAAAGGCTGTGAATACTTATGTACTTGCACAAATTTGCACAATTTAAAAAAATATTTTTTCCACATTGTCATTATGGGGTATTGTGTGTAGAATCTGGAGTAAATAAATGAATTTAATTTATTTTGGAATAAGGCTGTAACAAAAAAATGTGGAAAAAGTGAAGCTCTATGAATGCTTTCCAGATGTGCTGTATAAATAGAATAAATATGAGGCATTGTTTCTAAAAACACAAGAAGCAATGCTTTGAAATGGTATGAAAAAGGATAGCAAAAAGCATAAGGTTATCCGTACACAGCCACTGACAGCACCGTAAACAAAAACTTCCTAAGTTCAAAACTTCCTAGAGTTCTTCTAATTGGTCCACTGCCCTGGAACTGACAGTGATGAGCAGCACGCCGTGTAAAAATTCTTTTAACTTGACACAGTGTCTAAAAAACATGGCACTGATAAAAAAAAATGATAATTATAAAAAACACAAGATGCAAGCATTCTGTGTATACCGCCACTTAGACACCCATCGACAGAGTGATGCAGAAGATTTTTTTTGCTCATATTTTCAGCAGGAAATCAAAATAGCCATTTTTCAGACAATAACTTTCAGCAGTCGAAATTTCAGTGCATCCTAAATAGAGAATTAAGCTTCAAAATCTCTCCTTCGGGAAGTACTTTTTTAAAAAATACTAAAATATGCAATACACCTCACTTTCATGTGTATCTTTTAGAGTACTAATCTGCAGAATTTAAAGCGAGATAATGTACAAATGTGTACCTTTTTGAAGTGATATTAACTTTAATACTACTATTTCACATAAAACACAAAGGGCCCAAACATGCACCAGGTGCAATAAGGAGCAAGACGTGTGTGGCATGATTTGTTGCTATTTTCAGACCAGCGCAACTGTAATTTTCACATTTTGCGCCAGGTTGTTCAAATAGCAAATTCATTTGCACCACTTTGTGGACTCATGGATGTGCTGGTCTGAAAAAGGAGGTGTGTTAAGGCGCATGGTAGGTGCGTTACTATTTTGAGGAACTGAAATAGACCATGCAATTTACCAACTAAAAGCTGGTCTAAAATTCAGTGCAGAGAGCATTAGTTATGCGCCTATGCAGGTCCAAAAGCTTACACATTGCTTAATACACACAGGATATACAGCAATACACAAATATGTTTGCATATGAAAAAAAAATTAACGGATTAAATATTATTTTCTACATAACTATAAAAACCACTACCTCTATGTCTACTTCACCTCGGGGGTGCTTTTTTCAGTTATTCATGACAATTTGCATTACTATGACAGTATTAGTACTAGTAGCTATATTTATTATATGCATATTTATATTGGTTTAATAAAAAACAGTTTAGATTTGTCCACTTGTTGGGTTTGGGAGACGTATGCATCACCAAATGGAACATAAGAATAGGACGTGTGTTTGGATATAACTCAGAGATAACTAGTTTTTGACCACGCTTCTTTATTATTGCTCATTTATTAATTTGCTGGAAATTAGAACTGTAGTATTGAGTATTATTTTGCTGGAAATTAGAACTGTAGTATTGAGTATTGAGTATTAATTTGCTGGAAATTAGAACTGTAGTATTGAGTAACAATTATTTCTTTCCAAACCAAGCAGAGACAAAAATATTAGAGAGGCAATAAAGACAATGGAGAACATGACAAGCAGGTAGCCTGAAAACCGGCATTACAGTCAGTGCAACTGTCAATGTTAGTTATTATGATATGTTTCAGGGGTCTGGCATAGCCAAAGGCACTTGGTCACTGATGATTGTATGGGAACAAGCGTAGGTGAAGCGAGTCCATTCATCTGTCAAAATGAATAGGATGTGCCAATGTCAAGATTTATGCCCTTACTGATCTCTGGCACACTGATATTGTATCGCTGACAACAGCTCGTGCTCGAGCCGCATCGCCACCTAATCCCACTGGACAGCTCTGTCTATTTATAAATAATGAAGCCCCCTGCATGAAATGCATAGATACACCTACTGACACACAGAGAGAAAACCATCCAGATTCTTCATTATCACACCATTTTAGATCTTCATCAGACCAATTGCTTCCTGTTGCTTAGCAACAACTTCCTACATACCTTCGAAGTCCATGTCCCTAGTTTCAAAGACACTATTTCCCTGTCCTAGCATTTAGAATATATACATAGTTAGTGAAAGTACCACATATTAGCAATATAGTCAAATAGATGCAACACTATCATCATTACCCAAAATACTGTTACTGAAATGTCAAATAACCTTAACTATGGATATTTTGCTTAATTTAAGTCCAGCATTTGATTTCTCAGCAAGTTCTTTTGGATGTATTAATCTGTTTAGAAAAAGATTTAAGATCTACAACACAATATTTCAATAAATTTAAGACTTTTTAAGGCCCAAAATTTGGATTTTGAGATTTAAGACATTTTAAGACTTAAGACCCCGCAGTAACCCTGTATAAGATCTGTCTACAAGCTGTTATTTCAGCAAAAGATGGCTGTTGGGTTGCCCATATTTTTGCACCTGCCTGTTTTTGTTATGCCTTAAATTGCATTGCATCTGTTGATTAAATAAATGTTATGTCAGGCCTGAAATGTTGGTTTTTCCATAGGGTATAAAACATATCCAAATGAAATCGCTGCTTTGAAAGACCAGCAAACTAGGAATTTAAATTATGATAATTAGACAGCTGACTCAGCAGGAAATAATATGTAAAGGTCATTCAAGTAAATGACATATATTGTGTTGTGCAATATGCATTAAGACTGCTAAAATAAAAGTTAAAAAAACCAAGAATAGTTCTTCATCAAGAGCACAAATATTCTGCTCCCAAGTGCATTGTTGACCTCAGAAGGTCAAAGGCCATGCAGCAAAGCAAAGTGTGACTTTTAGAGTCGTCATTAATAGGCCTGCAGAATAAGGAGCGTGTTTGAGAGACTGAGGCTGACAGGAACAGAGGCTCGCTAATTAAGAACAGTGTTGGAACCACATGAAGAGACCACAAGTGAAGTCTGAGACGTCGGCTGGAAACACAGGAAGAGGAAGTGGCTTTATTTCAACCTCAGACGCGCCACCACAAACATCCTTCCTACCCGTCTAGGTGGGGCTCTGCTCAGGCAGGACATAAATATATATCCAGCACAGATTTTTTTTTTTCAGCATTTGTAATTTAGATTGGCAATTTCAATAATCAGATGATAGTAAGTTATAGTTAAGATTGAAAGTATGTTACGTCATGCACCGCAATATCAAAAGAAACCTAACTAAAAATAGAAAATAAGCTTCATATTTTAAAAAAGAGATAAGTTGACTTTACAGGTTTACTCCCTTGTTAAAGTCAACTAATGGCTTTAAAAGCAACAGGTTTACTCCCTATTTTTAAATGATTAGTTGACTCCACTTAAATAAATCACTAAACCTGATGCTTAAAGTATAGACCATTTTGAGGGATGTAAACAAAAACAATAGTTCCAATGTATTTCCTGTTTTACATTTTTAATTTCTATAGCTTCCGAGAATCCAAAACGAGCCACGTATTGATAAATAATGTTATGATTGCTAACATTAAGTTATGATTGAATTGCCTCTTGTTACAGTTATGAAATTGTTTGATAAAAAGCAGAGAATGTTCATGGGCCAATGACCTGAGCACATTGAAATGGTCTATAGTTAACTAAAGTTAATTATTCGCTTTAAAAGCAAAGGGTTTACTTACTTTAGGTAAAATCAACTAATCAATTTTAAAAAAAAGTCACCCCATTGATAAGTTGAGTTTACTTTAAAAAGTTATGGTTACCTCGCCTCAAAAAAAGCTAAAGTCAACGAATTGCTTAAGAAAGTGAGCTTTTTTAAAGTAAAGTCAATAAAAGTCAACTAATCAACTTTAAAAGGAATGGGTTTAATCACTCTATTATCTATTAGTAAACCTGTTGCAATCTCATTTTTTTTTACTTCCATTTACATTTGAAGCTTAAAATAGTAGTATTCTTTTCTGCCTCACAGTTTTTAATTTTATTAATTTTATAATTATTATTATAATTAATATAATTTTTTTTTAATTTTAAACTAGTATTTTGCCATTTAATAATAGTTAGTAGGATGACACGGTGGCTCAATGGTTAGCACTGTCGCCGCGCAGCAAAAAGGTCGCTGGTTCGAGTCCCGGCTGGATCAGTTGCCATTTCCGTGTGGAGTTTGCATGTTCTCCTCATGTTCGTGTGGGTTTCCTCCAGGTGCTCCGGTTTCCCACATAATCCAAAGACGTGTGCGAATTGAATAAACTAAATTGGCCGTAGTGTATGTGTATGAATGAGTGTGTGTAGACGTTTCCTATTACTGGGTTGCAACTGGAAGGGCATCCACTGTGTAAAACATATGCTGGATAAGTTGGCGGTTCATTCCACTGTGGCGACCCCTGATGAATAAAGGGACTAAGCTGAAGGAAAATAATAGAATGAATAATAGTTAGTAAGGTTGTAGTAGGTTTAGGTATTGGGTACGATTAGGGAAGTAGAATAAGATCTTGCTTTGTAAGTACAAATAAACAGCCAATATCTTATAAATTAGCAAGTAATAATCCAGTATTTAATAGTGGGAATTGCTACTTAAACTAAAGTGTTATTAATCATTTTAAGGCAACTAATTTAAAATAAAAGAAAGATGTGGTTTTTATATTTGATTATGACCATATAATACTACTTCCTTGATAACTAATCAGATATAAACTATATTAAAACAGAGAGGAAATAGAATCCCCTTAACAGCCACAGTGTATGTAATGAGTTGTGTCATATGGGCTGTCTGTGAAAAGCTTTACCACAGCTTTTCAAATTGTAGGACATGATGAATCATCCACTCTTGATGGAAGTTGATGGAAGGCCAACAGACAATAAGCCACACTGATTGTCAGACTCACTCTCATGCCATTTCAAACCTGTACGATTTTTCCTTCTTTTGTAGAACACAAAAGACGAAATGCTGAAGACGGTGCTGGTCACCCTTTCCAGTGATTGCAATGAATAGAGACGGAAGCTTCAAACGAATGAAAATGGCACCGCAAATGTGTCATAAAAAGGTATATGATTCATGTGCTATATTTACAAGGGGATCAGAAATATGACATCCTGTGAGGAAAAGTTTTCTCATTTGATACAAACTCCCTTTAAGGCAAGTAATTTCACTCCTCTGCCATCTTTGAAACACCTCTCAGGCAGTACGCTGGAGCATTGCATGCACACTTGAAAGGAACGAGATCACGACGCCACCCTCATTTATGGCCATTCTACACATTATCATCCTCTGAATAATGCTTCATCAGATCGGGCTGATCTTCTTAAGTAATTCAAAACTTGGTCTTAATGGCGAATCTCCTCCAGAAATTACAGGGACTCTTTGTTTACAATTTTGTGGGCGTTTGAGTAGTTGTCATGTGATGTGCGTTTGACAGGACGGACTGTACCTTGCATTCGTTTCATACTGATTAGTTTATTTGGTTCATTTAAAAGTAGAGATTTCAAGCTTTCTGTGGATATATTTCTCATGTCTGTGAAGCAAGTATTGACTGAGATTCCAGTCCGTTTGTTGACCACCAAACTGTTGTAAAAACACATGTCTGCTGTGAGCTTCTCCCACGGAGAAACGTCTGTCTATAGTGATCAATGATTGGCTCCTGTACTAGAAGGCGGGGCTTCATTTGCCAAATTGACCGTTACACTTTTCCCCATTCAAAACTATACGAGTGACATGTCTTGTGTATTCTATAGTCTTTGTTTGATAGATTTTCGTATACACATGCAAAAAGTAAAAAAAAAATACTCAAGTTTTTTTAATGCCACATTCACACTGCTGTTGAACATACAATAACAAAATGTAAAAAAAAAAAAAAAAAAAAAAGTAAAGAAAACTACAACTGAAAAGATTAATAATGATACTTTTGGGCTAGGAAAAAAATATTATTATTAGTGTATTAGTGACTGCATTAGTGTGGGAGGTTTTAGCATCTTTGATGGTGGGTGCGAATTACAGGGGGGTTTGGGGGGGGTCTGACCCCCTTATTTAATGCTGGATCCCCTTGAAGGACATCAAAACAAGATGTATGGGGGGGGGGGGCTTGCCCTTTAATAGTTAAGAAGTAGTTTGCTCTGATCTGTATCTTAAATAATATTAATAATTAAAATAATAGATAACTTCCAATATACATTTGACCACCCCTATAATGATTCATACCTTGTGAACACGTTTGCGCCAAAAATATAAATTCATCAGTTTAAAAACGGCAAATCTAGAGCACCGAAAGACAGTGTAAGTTTTCAAAAAAACATTTTTCTTTAAAAAAGATGTTTGTAGGTGTCTGTAAAACTAGATGCATAGTTTGTATTTTATTATACACTTGGAAAAAATGTGTCATTCATGGTTATGCATTAATAGGGAAGCAAACCTGTCACCGTTTATTTAATATCACAAACTTCATTGAGAACCACTCAATATCTCTCATAACACTGAAAATGCATATTACCGAACATGACCAAAAAACATGACCCCTCCGATTGTCAATGTATAATTCGCACCCTGCCCACACCCCTTGCCTAGACACACCAGACCGAGACACACCAAGCCAATGCCAAACAATCAGCATTGACGAAAACCAACTATGTAGGTCGGCTTGCACCTGGTGCTGCCTGGACCAAAAATCTGCCAATGAACAAACCAAACGGAGGCAGCCAGTAGAAAAGAAAGTGTGCATTCTGCGCCTGCGTGAGAGAACATATCTATCCCACCTAAGAGGGGCGTAGTTGGTTTTCTCATTCCACAAAGGGAAACCAGAAGATGAAATGACAACAGACAAAACGTAAACAAAGCAGCATTTAGTACCATTATCACAGTAATTGTAACTCATGCAAATAAGTCTGATAATCTAATAACCCATTTTGTCTGCAAATATGTAAATGTAGCAAAATTACAGCCAGCTACGTTGTGTTCATTCTTGACTTGAATTGTTTACTTGGGTAGGCCTACATCACTTGAGTTTTGAATATCCAATCGAACGCTCTCTTCAGTCAACGTTGATTCTACATGCTAAATCCAGCAAATGAGCTCAACCTGACAATAGGCAACTTGTGGAATACATCAAACCAAGTTGCCGGCTGATGCTGAACAACGGGCCGGTCAAGGACCGCACCATTGGCTTGATTTGTCCAAGCCTAAATATGGTGGTTTACATCCTTGATGGACTGGCAAAAGAAGAAGTGGAGCAGAGCTGGTGCCGTGACCCGGATAGGAGTATGCTATAGGGTTGTCATAAGTATTGACTTCATTATCAATCAGTACTGACATTCTTAACACAACCATTTCGTGCAAACATTTGAGTGTTGTTTAGCGTGTACCGCTGATTGGCCAATTGTGTTTACATCCTCTACTGATATAACTGTGATTGGGTGTGAAGGTCAGCAGTTTACCACTCTACTCTGCCTCTCACCAAGTTCAATCAAAGATACATGGACACTGGAGCATTTCAAAGTTACGTCAATCAGTCTATCCATCAGCGCATTGCTCATATGTCAGCTCAGATCAGTTGATCCAAGTGACTTTTAAGCAATGTTGTTACACGAACACTGGAGTGTTTTAATGTTAGCAGGAAATGGACGCTTTTACATTTTTGTACCAATTGGTACCGAATTCAACCCTTTTGACAACCCTATTAGGAAGATGAGCGTAATAGAGGCCATCTAGATACAGCTAGAAAACTCTCTCACAAAACAGAGTAAGTTTCAGGTTGAAAAAACAAACAAATTCAACCTTATTAAGATCAGGTTATGTGGTTTCACAATGCTTGATATAAACATTCTCTGTAAACAGCATTTAACCCAGAGCTCGTGGTTAACTCTAAAAAGCATCCAGCTGAAAGTGAGACATGCAGCTAACAGCCAATAACAGACACATGAGAGGGTCATTTCTCATAAGAGAGTCAGCAGTTCTCAATGCAACTGATACGTGAATGCTTTTATGTTTGGTTTTATGAGAGCTTTACTTTTTATAGTTAGCTGAACAAACAGCAGAACATTAGAACATAATCTAAAACTGATCTCTAAATCATTAGAATCACTAAATCAAAAAAGAAACAAAGAACAAAAAAAGACTACATTTGGTAAAAGAAACCATCAATAACTCATGATTCTGGGACTGTGCTTACATCTAATTTACCAATTACTCCTTTTAAACTTACTGCTACCATGAAAATATAAATAGATTTAAATTTTGATAATTTAATGTCAATACAAAGTTCAGGCATGAAATTCATCATGAAAGACCTGAAAGCTTTCATTTCAACATGGCATTTTGCAGGCTGGTAAAGTTTGAAAAACAAATAAACCCACACGTTTGGGAAAGTCATGGAAATTTGCTTAAGAAGTATCTATACTATACTATAAGAGATTTAGTTGTTCAGTCATTTCTATTATAAATCTATTATTTTGTGTATAAATCTTCTTAAGGGTAGGGTTAGTTGTTGCAGCATTTATACTATTTCCTGTCCTAGGGCAATCAAATAATTTTAGCTAAGGGTTATGTAACATTATTTAAAAATGTATATTTTGTTTTATACATTAAATAGATTGTCATGAATATTATGCTGCTATCAATTTGAATGTGCAATTTTCTTATTCAGTACGAACACATACACATTATGTGAAGCACTTTCAGAAACATTTACTTTAAAGTCATGGAAAGTCATAGAATTTTAGAAGGAAATGTGTACAAACTCTTTACAGAGTATGGCAATATTATAACCATAGTTATTTCTATTTTCTCAGATGATTGTTGTATTTATTTATATCTATCAGCCTGCTACATGACATTTTGCAACACAGTGTGCGGACAACAAAGACACACAGTTTTAATGCTTAGCCAGTTAAGACGGTCATAGATAGAAAAACATGCAGTCCTATAGCCCATGGTGGTAAAAAAAAAATGTCTTGGCAATAGATCTGCTTGTTTTGAAGTTGTTTATTTCATTTGTCTATTTCAGTGGTTCTCAAACTGTGGTATGCGTATATATATATTAGAGCTGTGAATCTACACTGGTCTCACGGTTCGGTTCGGTAACGATTATAATGCCATCGATTCGTTCAATTCGATATCTCGATGCATCACGGTGCATTGACGATGCTTTCCATACAGTTTTATATTTTCTTCACAGCAGCAATTCTTGTATTAAAATGTATATTTATATACTATTTGTAATTCAATGTTGTAATTTAATACAAACAGTCAGACATATAAAATGTACCTTTAAGAAACACTAGCATTTATAGCAAATAATAAAAACAAATATAAATGTCCCGCTCACTTTCTGATCCTTGTCTACCAAGTTCTCTTACACCCCTTTGATTGGTCACACGCTCAACAAAAAGGGCTGCGATTGACTCTTGCACGCTGCGCTCTTCACAGATGAGTGACACTGATAAAAGGCAGCGGTGATCACAGCTGATTCATGATAGACATGGTGGAGAAAATTCTGCAGGCACGCGTTCGTGTCTGTATTCAGAAGTATCGCTGTAAAACAGCCGAAAGGAGAGGAAAAGTCATGCCAGCAGGTCAAATGGGCCGCAGTGAGAGAGAGAGAGAGAGAGAAATGAAGTTTACTTTCATTCTCTCAATCGCAATAAAATAGGGGCTTCTGCTGTTAGTGTCAGTGAAAGACTGATCCACCAAACACACACACAGTGAATGTGCACAGTTTCTGCCTTTTTAAGTAGTTGGAGCACTGTAAATACTCGCGCTCGTCTCCCTCGCCATAGTAAGCTACCGCGACATAGCGCATATGAGATAAATGATGCCAGTACATAATAACCGGTTATGATTGTTACTTAACCGATCCCGATATCCAGTCTACATCGTGGTGCACCGAAGAAACAATTAATTTTGGCACCCCTAATATATATATATATATATATATATATATATATATATATATATATATGAAGTCAGAGTTATTAGCCCCCCTTTACATTTCTTTTTCTTTTTTCAATATTTCCCAAATTATGTTTAACAGAGCAAGGACATTTTCACAGCATGTCTGATAATATTCTTTCTTCTCGAGAAAGTCTCATTTGTTTCATTTTGGCTAGAATAAAAGCAGTTTGAATTTTTTTTTAAATCCATTTTAAAACGAAACAAAAAACAAAACAAAAAAAATAAACCAAACAAAGCCAAAACAAACAGAGCAAAACAAATTAAACAAAACAAAACACAAAAAACAACAAAAAACAAAACAAAACAAAACAAAACAAAACTAAAAAAATGTGGAAAAACAATACTATACGATATAAAAACGAAACAAAAACAAAGCTGCTTTACTGAGTGCTATTTGCTTAATAACACTGAAGGTATTATACCTTTAGCTTAATAACTCTCCAAAAAACATGATCTATAGCAACAGAATATTATGCCATCGAATTTCTCAGCCACTCTTAAATTACACATTTATAAAGGCAACTAGGGACAGACTGAAATAAACAGAGAGTGTCATGGTGCTAACTGACAAAACCTATAAAATCAGCTCTAGGATTCAATTGAGCTTGACCGTCTGGTGGGCAGTTTCCTGTTATTGCGGTCTGGAGATGAAAGCGTTCATTGTCGTGGCCTGAAATGCAGCTCAGCGTAACTCAATGCTTCTCCCAAACATGGACGCTTGGTCTAGACTCGCTGTCAACAATCTCGTTGCTGTCAGTGTGAGTCTCTCAATAGAGATGATGTCACAGGAAGTTAATCAACACTTCCTACGTGGCTTTGGCCATCAGACACGTGTGAGCCGTCAGAACATTCAGCATTCATTCAACATTCATGACTGCGGCTGAATCAGGCCAACTGAGCCAAACAACTGCATGCGAAAAATGGATTTATTGAGTGAAGCATATGAAAAAGGCTTCCTTAAATAGAATTAGCAAATTTTAAGAGAAAATTGAATTGATAAATAAATGTGACTTGAACTAATGTCATACATTAAGAAAACACATAAACAGTGTGTATTTTTTATCTTGGTGTCCCATTTTTTCTTACATTTTTTGTTATATCAAATATTCTGTGATATTTCATCGTAAAACAATAGTTTATCCAACATGAAATAACCAAGCATGAGCCAGACAACAATACTTTAGAGCTTGTAAACGTCTTAACCATGTGCCCTTAAACATACCTGTCAACATTGAGATGTGAAAATAAGGCATATGCCGACCATAATAACGGATATTCCCCACCCCCACCCTAAAAAAATCCCCAAATTACTAAATATGTTCTTTTGGAGCTGTAAATAAACGGTCAATAATACTTATTATTAATATCATTTAAAAAAAGAAAAAAATAGTATACATTAGCAGCAAATAATTTAGCATAGAGTTCAGATTATTAAAATTAATAGCTATTATAAAGAAATAGAATCAATGTATCAAATCTCATAATCAAGTTATCAAATCTCTTTTCTTCACTGTATGAATGAATCTCTCTTTAATTTGGATTTTTCGTTTGATTACATTAAAAAACAGAGGTGTCACTTTAAAAATGCACAAATCTAACGTTATAATGAAAGCATTCGATTGCTTTCCTAACTTTTTATGCTCATTTAGTTGTTGTCAAAATTAGTTGTGTTTGAAAGAAGGCCCAGCAAAATCGACATCTTTAGATGTTTAGTTATTATTATTAATTATGCGTATATGTCTGTTCAAACCATAGAGAAAAAAAGATAAAAAGTTCAAACACGCACCCAAAACCCAGACTTTCCCTCTGCTTCAAATTGCGTGTACAGAATCCGTTTGGGAAACGGTGTCTATTTATCACTATGTAGTGCGTCAGCTGACGGTCACGCACCGCTACATGACTGTTTTGAGGATTACATCTTGACGGCCAAGTAATGAAAAGGAAGGGAATCCAGCCATTTTTATATTTATTCCAAAATGTTTTCATGCCTAAATAAAACGAAAGCACATAAAACATTTACGTTTAAGAGCAAGGGGCGGCCCCTGGTGGTTCGGCGATATGGATTGCCTATAGGGAGGATCGGCTTTTTAATGTTTATTGCCACCCTTCATAGAAAGATTGAAAATACAGGAGATATACGGGAAAATATTATTACGGGAGGATAGCGGGATAGAACTGTAAAATACAGGAGAATCCCGGGAAAAGCGGGAGGGTTGACAGGTATGCTTTAAATGAATGAAAAATACAAGCGGCAACCTCCCGCTCCCTCGTGAAGCCAATACAGAAATAACTAAAACTGCAATTCATCGACTCGCCTTTGGGGGCTGGCTCCAGGCCAAGTCCAGATTTTCATTGACTGCAATGCTAAATTGGCCAATTTTATAGCTGATAAAAACATGTTTACAGCCTGGTACAAAAGAAGGTTTTGGTGCATAGAGCTAATATTACCTATCCTGACAACTGTTAGGGAGATGAATTTTTTATAACTCATCCGTTTCATTTTTATCAAGTTTTATTAAGTCTGCATAATTAAGGGCGTAGCCACTTGAGTGACAGTTAGGTCTCGCTGGTCACCGTCACTTCACCTCAGCTGATGCCGGCTGATTAGCCGCTGAACTCAGCATATACATCGTATTTTTGTTTTGTTTCATGTTTTTTTTACACAGTCAGAAGCTCTTTGGAATTATTTCTTACAATTATCAGATGATACGGCATGCTGTGTGCACTTAATTGTGCTCACAAACCATTCAAATCGCCTCCATTTTCCAGGTGAGTGAAATTATATACTTATATACCATCTCTATAACTGTATTTGTTTTATTTAAGTTAATTTATCATTTATAATTTTCTATAAACCTGTAAAGCAAAGAATGTGACAGATTGATTAAATGTAGGCTATAATTCAGTCATCTGAAACGTTGTCATACACTGGTATGTCTGGATTTCATAAACAGCCTTGCATTTACTAACCCAGACTATATTTAAAGTATTTGGAAGTAATTTGCGTTTTCCTCGTGTAGAAAAACATCATAAGAACAATGTTAGTGGCTCAACGTATTACAAAAGTGTTTTTAAAAGACTAAATACTGTATTGATATAGTATACAGCCAAGCACAAGTGCTTAGAACACAAATGAGTCGCAGGCAAGGAAATATTAAGCGTTTCTCCTAAAGAAAAGCCTGTCTAAGCAAAATGCTAGCAGGCGTTTGTAGCTCCACTGATGCTCCGCGTTTTTGCCCTTATTTGGTCACCCTGGTAGGTGAGATGACGAGCAAGCAAAATGGCGACGGTTAGTCACGCCTACTTGTTGCTTCATTTGCGCTCTTCAGGGTGACATCACGGATACTACGTCCATATCTTTTTCAGTCTATGAAAAATTTAATAAATAGGTTAATGTTATCATAGATTTTCTTCATTGCAATAAGGGGGGAAATTTATTTCTAACAAAACATATCCTTTAAAAAAAAAATACATTTTAAATCACAGAATTTATTGTTTTTGTTTATTTTATTTTATTTTATTTTTTTTTTTGGAACTTGTGAAACAGGTTTTTCCTGCATTTATATGAAGTCACTCTGACAAAATGTCTAGATTTCTGTCTTTTTTTCCTCAGTTAGTGTGACCAAAATTATCTCTTGGAATAACATTTGAAAAGTTGGAAATAAGTGATTGTTTTTGTGAAGGTAAGACATCACGCCTCAGCTGGGATCATTTAGAGTTCTTTTAAACTGCATTTTGGAAGGTCAAACTCAGGGGTACCACTGAAGTCCACTAAATGGATGAAATTCCTGAAACTATTTTCCTCAACATTTTTTATGACTGAAAAAATTAATAATTGACCATTTTAAACATTGTAAATGATCTGCAAATATTTGTTTTGAAAGTTATTAATTTCTTTAAGATGATACCTAGATTTGAAGATGTATTTTTATATAAAACTAAATATATAAATCTGTGTTTTTAAGAATTTATTTATTCAGTATTTACTGTAAACAACGTCCTTTTTTTAAAGAAAAAGAGTTTTGATAATTTCCATATTTAAAGCTTGACTCCTTGTGTGTATAAAGAGCGGCAGAAAAAAACTTAAAGTTCCTATTTTCTGGGCTGATATTTCTAGAAACTCAATGATTTCTAGGATTTAGTGACTTATGCTTAAGTGTTATGATTAAGTGATTAAGTCTTATGATTAAGTGTTCCCGCCAAACCCAGAGATTGGCTGAATAGATTAAAAAATGTAAAACTTACATTCCAATTTACATAGTTAAATGTTTAAAACTCTTTCTTAAACTATTTTTTAAAAAAAAATAAAAATGTTTTTAAACCAGATCAAACTCTTAAAGTCTTTTACTGCAAGATGGATGGTGATTTACATTATGATAAAATAATACAATAAAAAAGTATTAAATAAAATAGAAAATAAAATAAAACATTAAAAATAAATAATCAAATTTTAAATATATATATATATATATATATATATATATATATATATATATATATATATATATATATATATATATATATATATATATTATATATATATATATATATATATATATATAATAAAATAAATACAAATAAATACAAAAAATACATATTTCAACTTTTATAAATAAACATAAAAATAATAAACAAACCAACAAAAAATAAATAAAATAGAAAACGAAATAAAATGCTAAAAACAAAGAATATTTTTTTTTTAATAAATTAAAAATAAATATTTAAAATAAAACAATAAAATCATGTAAATACAAAATATAATGCATATTTAAATTGTAAAAATGAATAAATAAATAAAAATAATATTTAAATAAAATTTATATACACAAATAATAAATACATATATTTATATAAATAAAATTGTTTAAATAAAAATAATAAATAAACCAACAAACAAATAAATAAAAAGGAAAATAAATAAATATTTAATAAATAATTTATTAATACATGAAACAAATATTAAAATAAATAAATAGGGGGCTAATAATTCAGGGGGGCTAATAATTCTGACTTCAACTGTATATATACACACAGTATATATACTGTATATATATACATATATACAGTTGAAGTCAGAATACAGTTGAAATATTTGAACAAATAAAAAATAACAATAATTAAATAAAAGAATTTCATAAATACCAATGTTTAAATAAATAAAAATGTTTAAATAAGTTAAAATGTTTCAATAAATAAATAAATAAATAAAAAGCTGTATTTAAAGAGTATGAAATCTTCAAAAACCACAGTCTTTTGGGATTATTGGCAACATTATTGGAAAACCCAGCAGCAGAGTTTAAAGAGGTTTAAAGTGTCTAGATTAATACCTGTCCTGAAGCTGCCGGTCAGTGAGCTGCAGTTCCTCTTTAAGTGCTTGGTAACGGTCAAACCTCAGCAGCCGCGTCCCGTCATACAGATCCAGCTCTCGGTCATGCAGCAACCTGATGAAGCCAGTAAATCAAGAATGATGATATGCAATCTGCTCTACACTCAAAACCACAAGCACAGAAATAGCACAAATGGGATCTTCACATCGAGAGTGTGTTCTCAGACTAAAATCTAGAAGGTGACAAAAAAGTCAAAAATAAATTTTCTGCCCAAAATTCTCCAAATAGATGAAGGAAGATTTTTGTGTGAACTAATTTGTCCATCTACTATTATTAAAAATGGAAGTAAAAATTAAAGATAAATTAACAATAACAACAAATGCCAAATTGGTTATTATAGAAATAAAACACTTCCTATAATTGCTGACCAACTTTTTGCATGTCTCTCCTGATATATTTGCCCAATCATCTTTAGTGATGAGCTCCAACTCTTTCAGATTGGATGGTCTCTTTGCCACAATCCTGCACCCCTCCACAGATTCTCAATTGGATTTAAGTCAGGACTCTGGCTGGGCCACTGCAAAACGTTAATGTTTTTGTCTGCTAACATTTCTTCACCACTTTTGCTGTGTGTTTTGGGTCATTGCCTTGCTGAAATGTCCTCTGCATACTGCCTGATGTTGTTGTTGAGAATTTTGATCTATTTCCATTCACTGTAAATAGGTTTCCTAGTTCACCGGGTTGTAAAACATCCCCCAAAGCATTAGGATCCCACCACCATGTTTGACAGGGGGGATGGTGATCTTAGGACTGAAGGCATCTCCTATTTTACGCCAAATGAAGGCTACATCATTGTGGCCAAACAATTCAATTTTTGTTTCATCCAACCATTAAACAGACCAAAGGCCAAGTGGGCTTTTATGTGCCTTTTCTGGAGAAGAGGTGTCCTTCTTGGTATAGGTCTATGGAATCCAGCAGTGTGCAGTGTCTGTGGCACTGCCTGCCTTGAGATGTTTCACCAGCAGAGCTCAAATTAATCACGATGGCCTTGGTGGTGATCCTTGGATTCTTTTTTTACCTTTCTCACTAACCTCCTGGCCAGCACAGGTCTCACTTTTGGCTTCCAACCAAGTCCACTGAGGTTTTTAACATTGCGGAACATCTTGTATTTATTAATAATACTTTGCACTGTAGCTTCAAAACAATTAGATATGGTCTTATAGCCCTTTCCTGACTTGTTCACCTGTTGAGTTGATTAAAACAGCTATTGAATCAAGGTATTTAGGGTGCTTTAGAACAGCTTGGGCTATTTGGAATGGTATAGAACTTTGGTTTTCCCATAGACAGTGACCGTTTGCAAAGGGTGTGAAAAATTTTGGACATGCCACTTTTTGTTCAAGAGAAAATACTTTTTTCCACAGTGATGCCTCTTGTACATTGTCTTATTATCTTTAAGGAGATGCTTGTGTAATTTCTGGTCAAAAAAACAAACAAAAACATGCTGGTTGAATAAAAGTAACCAAGTCAAAATTTGCCAGGGATATAAATAATTTCGGGCTTGACTGTATATTTATAAATACTTTAACATTCAGATTTTTAATTAACATTAACTAATGTAATTATTAATGAAATATACCAAATGTAATAATAATACATTTACATATTTATTATTATTTTATTATTATTATTTTAGCACTAATACGTGAATATTAATGTACTATACAATATACATTTAAATATTTATTATTATTATTATTATTATTATTATTATTTTAGCACTAATATGTGAAAATGAAAGTAAATTCAGACCATTCTAGAGTCTGTAAGATAAAAATGAATGCATTTTTCTTGGCAAAACATGCTGAAAGCCTCCAGACTGAGTCTAAGCACAGTAAAAGTACAGTAGTAGTAGACTGAGACTGACCTGGAAAGCACAGCCAGGGTTCCCAGATTGACCCGATGGATGCCGTCCAGCAGCACCAGCTTGCCCTCCTGAGCAGCAGTGACCAATGGAGATGCCCTCCAGGCTGTGTCTCCATTGGGAAGGGTGTACCTCTGCTGGAGGAGATCCCGCGCAGTCATATCCTACACACACATAACATGGTCATTCCGCAGTGTGCTGTAAATCCTGCATATAGTGCAGCATGCTGACTGAGGCCCTGTTCACACCTGCTACTAAGATGCGTTTTTGTCGATTTGATCATACTGAAAGTAGATAAAAGAGACACTTACATTCACACCTGGCATTTAAATGCATTTCTTTGGTCCAATGTTAACCACTTCTCTAATGAGAAGTGTCTGTGGGTGGGTGTTGGATTTCTCTAATCAATAACACTGTAAAAGCTAGTGTCTGAACAATTAAAAATGCTTTATAACCAGGTTACTTATGCACAAAGTAAAGAAATTACATTTAATTGATTTATATTATTTTTGATAAACTTCTATTAGGACTGAAGATTTTGTTATGTTTAAAATTTTTTGCATTTGGGCTATATATGCTGTCATTTTTATAAAATATGTTAACATATTGTAATTCTGATCAACCCCTATTAGGCCTGAACATGTTCTTCTGTTTTACAGTTTTAGCATGTGAGCTAAATATGCTGTCATTTTTATACAATTCGTTCAACATACATTTTAGAAATATTTTCGAGAGGTCACAGCAGAACAACAGCATATACTACTATGGCAATGATTCCCTCAGGTACTGATTATGTGCTTCATTCAGTGCTGAATGCTAAAAATGCAAGCAATTAAGGACAATAAAATAACTATGTATAACTGCATCCACAAATAAATAAAATAAAAAATAAATAAATAAATAAATATATATATAATAAAATAATAAACAAACAAACAAATAAATAAATAAATAAATAAATAAATACAAATTTAAGAAGCACAGCTACAGCACTGATGATAACTAGAAAAGTATCTAGACCATCAAATCATCATTTTTAATACAGTTTTCCTGGGCTACATTCATGAAAAAGACTAGTCTGGTCACTATAATACATTTCATTTTATAATATATAAAAAATATCTGAGATGCAAATTTCTGAGATGCAATTTGAGGATGTTTTCTGGCTCAGTGATCATGGAAAATGAATATCTATTATTATTTTTTAAAGTAGGACAATACATTATGTATATTTTTATTTTTAAGCAATAACAGCTCCAGTCAAGAACAGAACGCCAAAAACTGGACAGTTCCTGGAAAACAGGGAGATCTGATCACCATGAAAAACAATAATTGATAATGATATTTGACAATATTTATATAGTTTTACGGCATTATTGACCAAATTAATAATATATTATAATAAATTAATAATAAAGTATTTGTGAACATAAGAGGCTAAATAAAATGTCAAGAATGACCTAATCACCAGCATCAAGCATCTTCACAATTTAATAAATGAAAGACCTTAAAGGATCATATAATTTTATTTTATTTTTTGATATTATATACAGAATTTAATTGCAATGCCTTGAGCACAGAAAATATGATCCGTTGAACTTTTCAACTAGGATTGTTTGCCAGGTTGTTTTAGGAAATTCTGCCTTAACTTTTAAGGCAAGGAAAATGAAAAAGTTATCTAAAGGTGAATCTACACAAGGAGAACCAAACTATCATAACAGGAGGAACAACAAGACACAAAACATTACTTGCTTGTCAAAGCGAGTGCCAAGACTCTTTTTCTGGCCTCTGACGTAGTATTTTTTCCACAACTGAACTTGTATGTCATCAGGGACGAGCCGAGGCCTGGACGAGTTCATGAAAGGCCTTCAGAGGGCTAAACAGATGAAGTGCGCTCCAAAAATTCCTCTTTTCCCCATACACTATGACCTCTTGCTCTCACCGTGCAAAAATAACTTAAGCATGATGCACAAACAGCTTCCTTTTCCTGCTCTATTCTCACTGAGCTAAAGGAATTCCCGACATTCCTGGCCAAACGCACACACGCATGCGGAGCTTTACTACCTGTGGCGCTAATGTTTACACTGCGCTCTTCACAGTCTGTATGAGGCGCATCAAAACAAAAACGTGCTGTGATCAGACCCAGATGATATCGGCTCACTCAGCTGGGCCGCTGGTGTGAATCGCCACAAGTTTATCTATAACGTAAAAGTCAAAAGAACATCCAAAATGGCTTTTGTAGACCACAGAATGATAACAAATATTTAATCAATACTTTGGACAGCTTTGCAATAGTCTACAAAAATTGTCTAAAAAATTAACCATAAATTAACAGTTTTCCATATTTTGTGATTCATGTTATTTTTTTCCACATTTATTTAGGCTTTTGAATTCCATTATGTGACCTTGATCTTGCTTCCAACAACTGTTAACCTTGGAAAGTTTAAAAAAGTGACGTTTATTAACAATTTTAATAGTTTAAAGTGATATATTGTCTGGGTTGGTGTTGTTTATTACAAAACCTTGTAATAAACTGCAAGTACATTTTCTGTTATTTTACAGACTTATATCTCTCTATATAATTTCTTAACCATTTATATTATTTCAAACTACTAAAATGTCAATAAAAGTCACTTTGTTAGACTGTAAAGTTGAATTTTCAACATAAAACGTTGACAGAGCAGAGATCGGGGTCCCATAATGCAATTCACAACCATAAATACACTTTAAAAACCTGTAAGTCACAACATATGGAAACTGTTGATTAACATTTTTTTACATAGCGTATACAGGCCTCCTCGCGTCTTTTATTGTCTTTTATTGTCTTTTATTGTCTTTTATTGTCAGCAAACTAATGGATGGTGGGGAGTGGCTATCCATTTTTTTTCCAAGCCATCAAACTGATGTCATCAGAAGAAGACTGCCGATCCAGAGCAGGGGCAAATGGTCCCAATTTGATTAAAAGTTCAGTGTGTACATTTGACACCCAGTGGTTAGACTAGGTATTGCACACCTGTTTCAAAACACAAGCAAGCACAGGTTCCCAGATTGACAACATCAACAGAAGTGTGCCTAACTATCGAGCCTAAAAGCTGATTTAAATCGTGCAACGCCGCGCAAAGCAACACTGCGCAACAGAAGGAATATTTTACATATTAAAATACGTTTTTGTCCTAACCAACACTCAAAATGTACATTTTAGAAATGGCTTCTATTTCTTGCAGCTGAACAACAGAAAACTGACAATGCTATCCTCAGGTACACCACATGTGGATAATTCAGTCTTAAATGCTAATAATGTGAGTTTGAATGCCATTTTACATATTATTTATTGCCATATTACTGAAAGCAAAAGCAGATAATTCACCTCAGATCTTGAAAATAAAATAAACCGTTTGAAATTGAACTTTAGAACTGAGACTCATTGCAAAACAACACATATCAGTGATTCAGCATGTACATTTAATAATGTAAGAGGTTTAATATGTATTTATTAGATTATAAAGCTTACCATTTCATTGAAATGCAGTAAGTTCATATTCAGTGCTTCTGAATGGCTGTATTGAAATTTCTATCGTGTTTCGTCTGGTGCAAACAGCCAAACTGCTTATCACTGCAAATCTTTTCACGTAGTGTGTTGCTAGGACATGCGGTTACAATGTAACCTGCTCACCTAATGTTTACGTTCGTATTATTTATATTAATTGCTAATTAATATCCACCTCATGTGGAACTCTAAATCTCAATTTGGAGTCTGCTACTGTCCACCAAAGGTCGCATTTCAGTCGCGGACACATACTTTGAGAGCCTTCCTGACTGAATGAATGAAATAAATGGTTTTCCATCAAGGCAAACCGGGGTGCTGAAATACAATTGGCTAAAGTGGCAGTGGGCGGCTTAAAAGAACAAAAACAAAGACAGACCTTCCAGCAAGTAACTCACACTTTCAAAGCAGATTAACTGACTGTAGCGTTGTTTTTCAGATAAACAAGAATGTTCACTTAGCATGTTTCTTAAATATCTGCAAACATATTATGGAATTTTTATGCTTTAGAGGAGTCAAAAACCTACATACAGAAGTCAACACTTCAAAATGCTCCCTCTGCCGCCCTTGCTAACGCCACTGCGAAGCTACCTATGTGCACCAGCAGCTTTTGGCCGCTGGGTGGCACATTAACCAAAGATTTTTAGCTTTGCCTTTTTTTACAATAGGATGGTACTGTATGTGTACTGTACCTTATATGATGTGTTCAATTAAAATATAATTTTGTTTTTTTAAAGCTTGTTAACAAGTTTTTAATGATTAATAAAGGAATTATTATGCTTTGTTTCATTGTTTCTACAAGTAGCAGAGTACTTAAAGCTACTCTATATTTCTGTCTGTTCGCATCCTGTCCCTTTGTGCCTCCTGGCGGCATAGTTGCAAACTGCGGTCATACCTAAAAAACACATTCTTACTCCTTTAGAGTTGTAGTGGTACAAGGATGCGGCGGTAATGCTCATATTAAAGTGTCATCTACTGTACAACACCTTTAAAGATTACAAAAACAAAAAATAATTGGTGCTATTTTTTTAAGGAAGTTATTATTTAGTTCTCAGAGTCATTGGATGGAAACTGAGCTTTATTCGCAAATGTTTTAACACAATTTTCCAGTTTCGAGCATAAATCTATTTCACATTTTTGGATGGAAACTGAATAAACACACACAAAAAAATAAACGAGAGGTGAGGAAATGGCAGTTAAGAAAGAATCTCAAAATAGAATATATGTGTACAAAATCTAACCATAGATTACCTCAAAATGCCTTTAAGACAAGTCATTTTACTCGACGGCAATCTTTGAAACGCCTCTCGGCCATTATGCCCAGGCATTCATTCTGAATGAAGAAACATCAAACTCTCCAAAATTGCTTGCCAAGCTTACGAATAAATGTCATATTACGAATCACCAATAAAATTAAACAACAACCGTCTCTTTAGTTTAATTTCTAAACTTTAGAATCACACAAAATCTGCAGAAACCCATGTCTCTGAGCCCCTCCCCTAGAGAATCGCCAATCTATAGTGATCAAAGATTGGCTCATGTACAAGAGGGCGGAGCTTCATTCGCCATAATGACCGTTACACTTCTCCTCATTCAAAAATATATGGGTGACATGTCTTGTGTATTTTATTCTTTGACTACATACAGTAGATTTCCATATTCATGCCTTTTTCTTGCATGTCACACAGATGTTAAAAAACAAAATGGTGGTTTCTTCAATATCATTTTATGATCATTTGTTTTATGTGTGTAATCCACATAAAACCTGTATGTTATATAGGTATCTGCCTTTATTAAACAGCATTTACAACTGTGATGCCTTAAAAGGCACCTAAATAATCGGCTCACAAGGTTTTAGAACAGAGCCGTTGTGTTCTGACAGCAGAATAGGGCCAGTACGGTTAATGATAACCGAGAGATCAAGGACAGTGCATGACTCTGATCCTAAAATAGAAACAACCCAAGAACACATGGCTATTTAAGGACTGAAGCACTAAAAATAATGTTTTGTGTGGTCTTTAAAGAATCACAAATATTAAAAACACCAATCATTGCTGTTGGAAACTGAGGGAGATCTCTGACCCTGTGGTTCATAACCTCTGGCTCAGTGTGTTGATGCCCGAGACAACACTTAGCTTTCCTTAGAAAAACTCAAACACTCATCTGAAAGCCCCACAGCTGCATGCAACTGAGCAAACACAAAACCACAGTCGTGTGATTCCAAGGTACAATTAGAGAGTCAAACAGAAGAGACGAAGCCAAAAGGGTAATGGAAGACACAAATTTAGCATTTTATAAAGAAATATTCTGCGCTAAAGGCACAAAATTAATTTTGAGCACTGACATGAGATCAAATTAAATATTAAAATAAACCGTCACATCACGTCGGAACAGTCAAACTTGTTTTTCTAATATATGCATGTGTCTGACCGCTGTACTTGGGTCTACTCTAGAATCTAAATCTCTTTTACGGTATACGTCTTATATAAATATGTTTTTGGCTTAAAAGAATAAATAAACTGCATTTTATTAGGCACTGTATATATATATATATATATATATATATATATATATATATATATATATATATATATATATATATATATATATATATATATATATATATAAATATATATATATAAAAATATATATATATATATATATAAAAAAAAAAAGTCTATTCCATTTTTTGAAACACTGTTGATATATTTCATATGTTTTAAAATGTTTCTTTTATTTTCTTTTAAATTGTTAGTGAAATGTAACTGTGAGTGGACTTAATTATTTGATATTTTGGTAAATTCATATAAATTGAGAATATTTAAGTCATATTTAAGACATTTAAAAAAAGGAGCTTGGTACAAATACATATGAACGACACAATAAAGATGGGTGATTCTGGAATTGCGGACACATTTAGCATCTCAAAGATAAACGTAGTATTTTGTTTCAAAAACAAACTTTAATAAAAGTTTTTAAAAATAAATCATATCAAGTTCTCTCTAAAATGTTTTTATGTGTATTTAGGGATATTTTGTCTTCCAAATATCAATGTAAAAGACTCCCACTCTACCTATTTTTTACTATATTTAAATAATTCAGTCATATTTTCACTTTTTTCTTACTCTACTACGTTAAATATACATTTGCATGAAGCATATATTTTCTGTATGATTTTTATTTCATACAGAAAACGAATCTGTATGGTCCAAGCGCTCTATCAAACTGTTTGGGAAGACTAAAGAAATGGAAATAATAAACATTTACAAAACTATGTAATACTTTAGAAAATCATGATTGCAATATCCACGCCTAAACCTGATGGCCAGAAAGTGGTTCATTTCATAGACTGTTGGGTAGACTATGGGTTTATATAAAATTTACTTTAATGTGTGATAGGACTAAAAAGTGGTCATGAACGAATATTTTCTCAATTCAAATGAGTAGCGGCTTGGACCCGCAAACAGTATTTCATTTGTCACGACTTAACATGCGAATATGTTCTGACCAACTCTGTTACATTGGTTATAAAAAGGCATAATCTGCAAAGCACTGCTAAAAAAAGCATTTGAAAAGCTTTAAGTGATGTCACTTCCTTTCGCAGGAATCTCTGGAAGGCATTAAGACATGTCTTTTATTCTTCTCTCTTTACTTTGCACACAAATGTCAAGGATACACCAATAATAAATAAATTAGGTGACAACTCTGTTCATGCCATATTATACTGTGTTATTTTAGTATTAATGTGATATTATTCAATCACAAATTTTGTTGTAGGCATGACATGTAGTGTCTGGTTTGAGGTTAGCATCTTGAGCTAAACTACAAAATGGTGGAAAATCTAATACTGTCTAACTCTAACGATTAACAGTAAGTTAAACAATTTGTAACAGATTTAAATGTTCCCTATGCCATTAGCATTTTGCATTGTTTTACATTAATAATCGATGGAGTTTACTGTAAATTATACATTTGTTGTGTCATTCCAGTTGAAGAAAAGTGAATAGCAAAATGTTTAAAATGAACCTGCAATTCTGGAATGAGTCCGATATACTGTTCAAATAGGTTATTAATTGGAAGATTTTGTCTTAATCATATTTAAATCTGAGTATTGGTGTTCCAGTAAACAAACTGAATCATCTGGTCAAATGTTTACCAACAAACAACAACAAAAAAACACATTCTCTTAAGTTTAATTATCACAAAAATAATAATTATTATAAGACATGTTGTAGGACGTAGAATTGTAGTCGTAATTGACAGAATTTTCATTCACTTGAAACTTACTACGTTGCATAACATTGGTTCATTCATTCAATAGCACTGAGTGCTCCCAGGAAAAAAGACAAAGTGTGATGAAATAAGAGGGTAGGATTGTATTCTTTCTGGACAATGACTAATCGATATTTTCCAGAATGTGGTTAGTACTGGTTTCGACTGTCTTAATTTCTTAAAACACAAGGTAAATAGCTCTCTTTATGAATTGATCATTGAATCACTGACTTGAATGGATTGATTCAAAAACGCATTCGGAGAGGCACAAATTCAAACTACTAGTCTAAAATGCAACTAATAGATTATTAACTTTGGTTAAATAATTAATTTATCAATATAATATTTGCAATTAGAAAAAAAAAAAAAGGCAAACTTGCTTGTGTAATATTAACAAATTTTACCATTTCTTGATATATATTCATACAACAGTTCTGTCTGGTTCTCGAATCTGATTGGCTGATAGCCGTGAGATATTAAAGTAATATCAGCACTAGTACAGCCACTTCACCTTTCTCTATTCACCTATCGCTGACATAGTGACAGCAGAGCAATAAACTCACTACAGTTTGACAAATATTGCAGCTGTTGGACAACCTAATGTACTTTTGAGGCTTTTTTAGGCGTGAATTGTATGCAGTTTATTTATAAGGATTGTGCCTGTTTTAAAATGTTCATAATTTCTAAGATTTAGCACGTCATCAAACTGAGCAGAGCAACAACGGTTGACGTTCCGCCACAAGATATTGACAGAGACTGCATAATAAGCCCTTAGGGAAGAAAAACAGTACTTTTTCAGCGAACATTTCAAACTACAGCTAAACAAATCATTACACAACAAGTAAGCGACATACTAAGTCGATCTTTTTCTTTTGTATTTTGTAGTACTGCAATCATGCCATAGTAATCTGGTAGTGTTTGCTTTGCTCTGGCTTTTTTGGGGTTGATTACTGTATTGTGATCTTCCGATTGCAACAGAGAAATACTGGGAAATGTCTCTAGACTGATGGCATTTCATGCTGTTCAGCATTATAATCCTAAAATGTGAGCCAAATCACTTGTTTTGTCAACACTTAAGACATGACGCTGGAGAATCATTCAAACACTAGCTCTAAAGTGACGTTGGTAAATTTCGTTGACGTTGGTTGCAACTCGTGCGAGATTGCTCATATATACATACACAAACAAACACTAATTTAAATTGAAATACATTTTTAGGGGCTTCATAACTTGAATCATATGGTAATTCTAACCACATTCTAACAACAACAATGACAAAATGTTTACAGAAAGATACGATTTCAGTTAATATCAACAGGTTAGAAATGTCAACTCTAATTGATGATCCACATCAATATGTGCCGCTGTATATAAGAATGAAATCATTTAAACAGATAAATAAAATGATATATTTTTCTCCTTGCAACTGATTCTTTTAATTACTTTCAAACCTTTTGGCATTACCTGATACAGCATAATTGGTTCAATGCTGTAGCCCAGCATTTCAGCGAACTCTCTTGCAATCACAGATTTGCCACAACCCTAAAATACAAAACACACAAAACAAAACAACTGCATTAGCCAAACCACAATGCAATGTTACTGACCCAGCATATGATTTACATTGTTCATCAGATCTAATCTGACTCAGAACCTCTTAAATAAGAACACAGCCCATGACGCAAACATCCCGATGATCTTCCTGCATTACCTTAACAGGCAGTACAAAAAATGAGCTATTGTTCTTATTCAAAACACATTCATTTTCTAGTTGAAAGTGCATTTGCTCCATGTGGGTGGCCGCAGGAAGTTGTATGTGTACCTTGGCTCCGATCAAGCAAATGTCTTTGACGAGGTGGGACTGCATCATCTCTGCCAGCAGGCGCTCGTGGGTGGGGGTGTTGATGAACGTGGGACTGCTGTTGGGTGGGCGAATCGGCCGCGTCCCTGAAGGAACCTGCGGAGAAAGTACAGCATTTCCTTTAGAGGGAAGAAAAGACTGATCTGATCCATTTTGCCAAATAAAGTTATCTTATGGTTCTTAGCTGCAGGGACACTTGGCTGACCTCTAATTCAAGTGATATTTCTCTAAAACTCCTAATATTTTAGCAAAAAATTGCAATTTAGTTACAAAGTTAACTAACTTTCGTTACTTAATAATAGTTGCATAGTTACACTGTAAAAAATGATGGGTTCTACACAATTCATTCATGTCGTCCCAACACAAATCGATTAAGATAAAGTAATTGGTTTTACAATTTTAAATTGAGCAGAAAACAATTTAGTTGTGCCAAAAAAAAAAGAATTGTGTTGATTCAGTTCATTTTAATAAGTAGTTTGAACAAGTAGCAAACATATTTTTTGAGTGTATTTAACTCGTGTATTTAACTTCTCTGTGCTGTAGACCTACATACCGCTGCATTTGCAGCAGGTCGTCACCCAGAGCGACAGGCAGCTACAAAGCCGCTGCTAGTTTCAATGAGGCATTACAAGTGTTAAAGATTCATTTTCATTAAAAGTTTTGCGCTCATTTATACTTGTTGTGTGTGTGTGTGTATGTATGTATCATTCATACATACATACATACCTTAACAACATTTAAATATATAAAGTTGAAGTCAAAATTATAAGCCCTCCTGTGGAAGTTTTATTTTATTTTTTTATATTTCCTAAGGGCTGTTTAAAGGAGAAAATATTTTTTTATGCATTTTGAAACAAGAAATTTATTTTCTCTTTGCCATGATGGCAGTACATAATATTCATTCATTCATTCATTCATTCATTCATTCATTCAGTCATTCATTTATTCATTTTCTGACGGCTTAGTCCCTTTATTCATTGGGGTCGCCACAGCGGAACGAACCGCCAACTTATCCAGCATATGTGTTACACAGCGGATGCCCTTTTATCAACAATCCAGTGCTGGGAAACATCCATACACACTCATTCATACACATACATTCATTCATTCATTCATTTTTTTCGGCTTAGTCACTTTATTAATCAGGGGTCACCACAGTAGAATGAACCGCCAACTTATCCAGCATATGTTTTACACAGCGGATGCCCTTCCAGCTGCAACCCAGTTTTGGGAAACACTCACACACATACCCTATGGGCAATTTAGCTTATTCAATTCACCTATACCGCATGTCTTCGGACTGTGTAGGAAACCGGAGCACCCAGAGGAAACCCAGAGAACATGCAAACTCCACACAGAAATGCCAACTGACCCAGCCGGAACTCGAACCAGCAACTTTTTTTGCTGTGAGGCGACAGTGCTAACCACTAAGCCACCATGTCACCCTATAGTACATAATATTTACTAGTTATTTTGCAAGATAATATTATTCAGTGCACTGGGTTAATTAGGTTAACTAGGGAAGTTTATTGGACAACAGTGGTTTTTATAACTACATTATAAAGAAAAACAGTGAAAATTTTCTAGGCCCGTATTTAATAGGGGAATTACCAACCTACGTCACACATGGTGTCACACGGGTTCCCAGTTGCAAAAAAAGACCAGTTGCAATAGCAAACATGTTGTGTTGTGCGGTAGGATGCCAAATTCGAAAATCCAAAAATAGAAAACTTAACTTTTACCATACACCACATTGCTTTTAATGCCAACCGCAGACGTCTTTGGCTGAAAGGGAGCTGAATGGAGTGAGGACCTAATTAAAAATGCTCGACTCTGCAGTTCTCATTTCATATCAGGTGAGTTCACGTTATGCTGAATCATACTCATTACTCGTTTTTCATTGCAGCAATGATTTCTGCAAAAACAGTTAAATATGGTTAATTAAACTGCGGACACTGAATGCCAAGAATGAAATGTAAAAATGTAAGTTCATATACCCTGCCGTATAGGTGCATTTTGCTGTCAGAATGCAATTGTTTTGATTGTTGATGATTACGCAGGTCTTGTACAGCTCCATCTTCTTTCCTTGTCTTTGTTCTGAATCTGGTATTCATGGAAAAATTTTTCTTGCACATGACTTCGCAAAACAAAAGTGTAGGCATCCAAAGACTTGTAGGTCTTTAACTTCTCTCTTGTAAAATCATTTGGAGTTTCAATGAGATGAATGCCGTTCACTTAATTTTGCAGAATAACTGTGATTATCACTGGGTGACAAGCTGTTCTAATACGCTGAAAGCATTATGTAAATAATGCATAAAATATGTAATCAATATAACTTATTTTTGAGACAACAACAAATTCTGTATCGCATCGGATGTCATTTCCTCGCTGTAAATGCTAGTGCTCCCGTTTTTTTCTGCAACCTCGTTGCACACGCATCCTGTATGTTTATTAAACCGGATACTTGTCTATTTCACTCTACTTGGGAAATATTTGAAAAATAATAAATTCACAGGAGGGCTAATACTCTTGTCTTCAAGTATATATCAAATCTAAGACCCCAATCACACACAGCCTGTGATTTGTCACATCCTGTGCCACATTATTTAAATAGCAAATTAATTTGTGCATATTATTTTGCACCTAAGGCGGTGCTGGACTCCAAATGAGGTATGCATTGTCAGCAGTATACTATTTTAAGACAGCTAAAAAAAGCCTGCACCATTGACTTTATATTAATATATTATAGCTCTATAGCTTTAACCTTGCGCACAAGCAGATCTGTTTCCTCTCTGGAAGTGTTTTGTCTTTGCACAAATTGTACCATGTATATTGCAAATACACCGTGACATGAGCACAACGGCCTCTTATAGGAAATCAGAGATGAGTGTCAGATTGATTTCTTGCATGTTACATCAAAAACACACATTATTCATTAAGGGAATTGGAACAGCTCCTTTAGATCATGTGATGGGCGTGCTGAGCATTTTTCCCGTAACTGAACTAGAAAAAAGTTAATTGTGACACAGTCAAGTGCTTTAGACTCGCTGTAGTACAAAGCAATGCCACTAACCTAAAGATTTCTGTAAAACCGCACTTTACCACTACCCTATATATACCACACTGACCTGAAAGGTGATGTTCTGGTTGGTGATATTGAGAGTAACGGCCGCCTGCTCTGCCTGTTCTCCATTCACAGGCTCAATGTTCACCACTGCAGTCAGAGAAGGTTTCGTGCTTCCATCAGTCAACTCAAACCTCTGAGAAGAGAGTCTCAAATCAGTGCAAACTAAATCCATATACTATAATATACGGTCATCTTCTTTGCTTCACAAATTTAAAACATGGGGCCATTTGGTAAAAATTTTATGTTGGTTAAAGTGAGTTAAGTTCAAATTAGTTTAAACTGTGTGTGAAAAAAAAAATACTATAATATGTCAAAAATTTCCCACTAAAACTTTTTTTAATCATTTATTAGTGCATTTTTTGTGTTAACTTTGTAAAAGATAATAAAGTACAATTATAATAAATAAATAAATAAATAAATAAATAAATAAATAAATAAATAACAGTATTGATTCTAAAACTAGAATCCATCATTTAGAGTTACACAGTTGAGTTTGACCATTTTTAAATCCATCCAGCCAATCTCTGGGTCTGGCGGGAGCACTTTTAGCTTAGCTTAGCATAAATGATTGAATCGGATTAGACTATTAGCATCTTGCTTAAAACATATAAAATAATGATTGTTCCGTAGTTGCCAGCAGGTAGCTCTCTGCAACTCTCCACTAAAGCTAAGCAGGGTCCTGACTCTCTGTGGTCATTAAAAATTATTATTACTATTATTATTATAATTACATCATGTACCAAAACTGATGGAAAGTGAAACTAAAGTATATGACTAGTAACTTATACTCTTGATCTAGAAAATAGTACCTTTTCATTTTCTGTCAATCGTAATACACAAAGTAACTACAGAAGCTTTAAATAGGACAATTATCATAACTTTTTTTAACTTTTTGAGTAAGATGCTAATGGTCTAATCTGATTCAATGATTTTTGCTAAGCTAAGCTATAAGTGATCCCGCCGAAACCAGAGATCTGCTGAATGGAATCCAAAATAGTAAAACTCAACTGTTTAACTCTAAATGTCTTGCACAATTAGCCCATTTCCAAAAAAAGTGACGTGTTTGTTTATTAAATAATATGTATTTATTATTTTTTTAGTTACTATTTTTTTTATAATTATTATTTTATAAAATAATAATAAATTACAACACATTGAGTAAAATCTGCATGTAACATATACACTACACTTTCAAGAACTATTGTAACCAGTCCAGATTTGCAGCTATTAGCCTTTATTTTGTGTTAGAGAGTGATTCTTACATTAAGCACTCCCTCTACAGCAGTGCGGCCTTCTTTCCCCAGCATGGCCTCATACGGGTAAAGTCTCTGAACCAGCTGCTCAACTGACAGCATGGGGAACAGATTCTGCAATACAGATAAACATAAAACATTCAACAACATCCACACAAAAAATGTACTACACCACACACACACTCCAGACTTTGCTTGATTTTCTTTTCAGATGACAGCATTCATGCTAATACAATTCAATTGAACAGAGCGATCGCACCCCATTTGAACCAAACATGCCAGATGTTCATTCAAAATTAAAATTTACTCATGATTTACTAGCCCTCTGTCGTTGGAAACGTAGCAACTGACTTCCAAAGGAAAAAACAAACACTATGGAAGTCAATGGTTACAGGTTTCCAGCTTTCTTCAAAATATCTTCCTTTATGTTCAGCAGATTTGTTTGTTGGTTGCCACATCAGCAACTTGTGGCTATTTCTTGACAATATCAATATAGATGAATACATATTACATAACTTCATAATTCAATATTCGGTAGAAGAAAGAAACTCAAAGAGGTTTGTGACAAGTGAAGGGTGAGTAAACGATGGCAGAATTTGACATTTTCAGTCAACTACCCCTTTAACTGAATCCAGATGCACTGTAAAAAAAGTACCTTAAATTCACAGTAAATTACTGGCTAATAATTGCATTTCTTTCACAGTAAAATACTATATGTAAATTTACAGCAAATTACCGTGATGTAGTTCACAGTAATTTACTGTGATATTGCTTCATTAAACTACTGTGAAATTACAGCAATATAGTGTAACTTCACAGTAGATAGTAAAGTCCATTACTGTAATTTCACTGTATAATCTTGTAGAATTAACTATATTTTACTGTGAAGCAGGCTTTCCTCGGCTATTCATTCTGACATTTACTCTCACGTTGAAATCATTTTGGGTGTTTAACAGTGTTTTAATTTATGAATCAATTACTTTTGTTCCAGTTTATTTTGTCTTTGACTAAGCACAAAGTTATGTTCATTAAAAATTATTTCATTTTCCATGTTAACCTTATAAAACTAAATAAAGTGCACCCAAAAATGAAAATGTACTATGACATTCACGTCATTTCAAAACAGGATGATTTTCTTTCAAGTTATTTTTGAAAATGTAACCAAATTGTTTTTGGAGCTGCAATAACATTCAGTTATTTCTAAATATCAAAAAAGTGCCAATACTGGCATAAAATTTCATTTGTATTAATGTCTATGTTGAATGAAATAAAAAGAGTTTGAACTCCTATAACGAACATGCAAAAGATATAGCCTTTCTTAATGTAATTTGCTGTAATCACGCAACCTACCTTAATTTCACTATAAAATTTCAAATACAACACCATTACTGTGAAGTTTTACAGTTACATCCTGTAAAGTGATACTAATGTAATTTACTGTGAAAAACTGCAATAACATGTTGTGAAAATCAGGACATTTTCCAAAGTGTGATTTAAACAGTTGCAAGTGTAATATAATGTAAATAAAATGGCAATATAAATCAATATAAATTCAAATTTAATCCTAATTTCTCAATGTCAAAATCTACAATAAAAATGAAAAAGCCTTGTTTTCACAATTCCATATTTTAGTACATTTCAGATACTGCACAATTCATCAAGAGAGAGTTTTGAGCTTATTATCACCTTCTCTGACTATGTCATGGCAAAAACAGATCAAATTTACAAACATTTCATAAATATCACTTTTTATATAAGAAAAAAAAGTTTTTTTTTTTATTTTTATTAACAGCGATATATGATACATAAAATAACAAAAATTAAAATGTATCTTTGAAGCTCCATTAATCTAAATCAAAACTTGATAAAATATATAAAAAGTGCAATGAGTCAACACGAACACGGTTTCATTCTTTGTAGTCATGCAGTAAACTTCAACCAATCTGGAAAAATATATTTAAATTTCTTTCTGATGTGTACACTGCAAAAAACACTTTTTTTACTTTCTTAAAATTCTTAAATTGAGAAGCATTTTCTAAACAAACAAAACACATAGTCTCGTTTTAAGAAATACTATGCCAAAAGTAAGTGAGTTTTTTCCTTAAACAAACTAAATAATCTGCCAGTAGAGTAAGCAAAATATTCTTATGCCAGAAGGAAAAACAAGATTATTTTTCTTTCCTCATTGGCAGATTATTTTGCTTGTTTAAAAACTTGCTTAATTTTGACATTTTATTTCTTAAAACAAGTCAATAATTTTTTACCTGTCTAGAAAATGCCTCTTGAATTAAGAATTTTAGATATTTGGACTAGAAATAAGACAAACACTTAAGAAAAGCCTTTTATGCAGTGTATTCAATGAATCTGGAAGATGTATAAAATGCCTTTTATTTTATTTTCATGTACCTTCTACAAATATTTTGATCAATGTTAGATGGGAGGTAGAGTTTTGACTTCCTTTTTGTAGTAAGTGTAGTAAATTCACTGACAGAGTGCTTCCAAGAAAACTTTGATATATGGTCCATCTCGTTCTTGTAAGGATTTAGGCGGTACTGTATGCATGTATGTTTTTTTTAATGAAAATGAAAATAAAGAGTTTAAAAATGTATTTTTGATAAAAACAATACAATTTTTGAAGAACTGAGATTTAAAAAAATAAATATATTTCACTTAATTCCTGCAATCTGCTACTCACCAGAACAGTGAGGGCTGATAGGAGATTGTCCACAGGGAAATCAGGCAGGCTTAAGCTGGCAGACTCTTGAGAACAAAGAGTAGTGGCGAAAGACAAGAGCTGGGACACCCTATGATGGGGAAAAAAACACAGTTTTAGTATTTAGTTTGCGGCATCGTCAATGAAAAATCCATTTTTGAAAACTACCTTTCAGCAGGAACATTTGATCCAATTCTGTAGAGATGCTCCAGCTGGTCCTTAACATGAAAACATAAAGCGTTACAGACCATACGCAACATAGGTGAACCTGCATCTTCCCTACCAGCTAGCCATCTTACATATATAATGCTCTCACTACCCTCAGCTTAACTTGATAAAAAAAAACAATTATGACACCCAAAAAAAGGTAAATATTCCCATATTCTGGTCATCTGGGCTTTCAGGGAGAACGAGGATTACATTCGAGGATTAAATTCACATTTATTGGTAATTTTCACATTCATGACATGTCAGTGTGTGAAAGCACCTTGAAGGGAAGATAGTAAATGTCTCTGGCCTGGAAGCGAGACCGCAGCGGTGGATCCAGCGGGTTCCCTTTGTATCGTGGAACAGGAAGGCCGAGAGCAATGACTCGAAAGTCCTCACTCACCCTAACAATCTTCCAGGCATCCAGCTCTTCTTTAGTGTGCTCCTATTAGACCAACACAAACGTAGGAAACACTCTGGTAAATAAACTGTTATTTCACAATATTTTTGAAAAGTAATAATTGCTTTTGTTTTGGAAATAGGCTTAAAACAATAAAATAAGATAAAATCAAATTTAATAAAAATTTATAAACAAATGTTTAATAAAGGGTATTTTTAAATCACACGAAAACATTCATTCATTCATTTCACGAAACAATATTTTTAAAAGGAAATAATATTAATTAAAACTAATATTATGTCCATAAATAACAACTTAAAATCACTGAAAAATTACAAATTTGATAAACATTTTAATTTTAATTACACACGAATATTTATAAACAAGGAAAATAAGATTAAGTAAATGTAAATTACATTTTGTGTAAATAAAAATAAATAAATAAATGAATAAATAACTTCAGTTTTATGCAAATATCTGTTAAAAAATATACAGCCAATTATATGGCTGGTAAATATTTCAAATCCTCGATATTAGCAGGTGTTGCAAGATAATCATGCAAATGCTTTCAAAAATATTATTAAAATGAAATTTAAATCAACATAATATACGTATATAAATCAATATATGCACATTAACTGTTTACTTATAAAATAGCAATGCGCGCTAGCAAAATAAACACTGTAAATTTAGATTTCACGCAGACTAAGTGTTCCCAACATGTCTGTAATAAAGCATCAGCTCTCTGATTGGTCCGTCTGCTTCTGTAGACACAGTATGTCACTTCTCACCTCCAGGAGTTTGTCATAGCGGTGTGCAGACATGAGGAAACGTCCATCTTCCAGCTGCATCTCTCGATTCTCCAGCAGGTTATTGAGGACTGGCAACACGTTCCTCTCTGCCTTCTCCAGTCCCTCCAACACCAGAATCCGTCCCTCAGTCGCCGCTCGAACCGCACACTGTACAAGACAGAAAGCTCATGTTGAGGTATAGCTTTTTTTAAAGTGGTTTGATTCTGAAAATATTACTGGCTACTGGAGCAAAGCTTAAAAGACAGCAATGATCAAAATAACAACAGGGTCATCAGCTCAATAGATTTTTCTGGTGCAACAATTTTCAAGATACCTTTATTGACCTTATTTTGCAATCCGGAAGCGTGCTTCTTCTTTGCAACTGTTTTAGAACTTCAGATTCAGTTGTAATGTATTTTTTATTTAATGCCATGTCAGCAACCAAGGCTATTTTCATGGCAAAAACATTTCAATAATAAATATACAATTAAACACAACAAACAAATAAATACATAAATTAAATATGATTTTTACTGTAATTACATGATAAAAATTGTACATTTTTTCCTGGTGTCACTTTGTTAAAAATGTCCTTAAGAGAGTTTGTCCTCGAGACAGTCCAGTAGAATGTATTTAACTGTAAGATAAATTGTGCAGTCCAAACATTAAGTAGGGTCTTTACCCTTGAGCAAAAAAATCATGGGTTAACCTTGAATGTCCAATCCCACATCAGGTAAAAATCAAATCTAGTCTTAAAAGGTCTTAAAACTCTGTTCATTTCAGGTTGTATTTTATACAGTGTATTATTTTTCACCACATCCTACTCCTCTTGCCACTTATTTAAAATGTAAACATTAATAAAAGGTCTCATCGCTGACGGAGGAATTTGGCATTTGTTCATCACTTGTTTAAAAGCGTCCTTAACAGAAACATCATCTCGCTCATTTCCTGAAAACCGAACATGTCCTGGATCCCAGCAAAAAATTATAAGATTAAAAGGATTTTGCAGATGGTAAGCTTTGTTATCAATCAAAGGATGATCGTTTTTTGAAGATTCCATCACTTGAAGGCATGATTTGAGTCTGTAATAATGATAAAAGTTATCTAACTAGGAAAAATAAACAGTCAAACTACTTGCCCTACAAACAAGTGTTTTCATGACTATACATAAAAAGAAAAGGAATAAATTACTTTTGGTCCCGTAACAAGTGGGAGGCACATATGCAAAATTTTGTCATTCCTACATCGTTCACCTGATTTGAATGTAAATACCCTCAAATTAAAGCTGACAGTCTGCAGTTAAAGCAAATCTTGTTTGTTTCATTTCAAATCCATTGTGTTGGGGTATAGAGCCAAAAATGTTAGAATTGTGTCGATGTCCAAATATTTATTGACCTAACTGTATATGTATATAAATAAAAGAGTAACAAAAATACATTACCTAAATTCATTTACTCATTTAAATAAAATTAAATAAAACAAAATAAAATAAAATAAATGGGGGGAAAAAAAACTATTTTTTTAATATGTAACTAATATATTTTTTAAATTCTTGATTTTTACATTTAGAAAAACATCAATGGGCAATGGTCTTAAAATACCTTTTTTTTTTTACATTTTAAAATAATAAAAACACATTTAGAATCAGCAGAGAACTGGAATAACTTTGTTCTATCATGAAAAGGAATTCCTAACTGTTCTGTGTTAAAGAAAGTGTTGATCTGTCATTACACCCACTTCACAGAGTAGTTCAATAGATTTAAGACAAGTCAATTTTTTTCGGATCTTCCCCCATTAGTGGTCTGACTCTCTAAATCTTGTCTGTTATGAAGATTCAGCGATGCTGACATATGTGCTCAAGAATCAAACGCCATTGACGTCAAAGGCAGGAAATTCTGGGCTTCTCCGATGACCGCAAAACAAGTTGCCATATAATTAGGTTAACATGTAAATACATGCCTGATTGTGTGGGAACAGGGCCTATAAATATGTAGCCAGATGGTCCAAATTTAGCTCAGCACCAATATTCATTCTGGATGCCATAATAACATAATTACTAGAAATGCCTTTGACACAGACTAGAGAGACTAGTTAAGACCACACACACTAGCATATTTGTCAATGACACAAATAGAGGAATTAAATGCCTTTTGACCCGCTTGACCTCAATGAAAGACAAGAAAAGAGAGTTAAACAGGAAAGAGGGTTTGGACCACAAGTAACTTTTTCTTGACTTTCTAAACAAAGATGCCCATTTGGCTTGTGGTGAAATAATGAAGAGCAGAACATATGACAGTTTCATTTTTATGTGATTATTACAGTTTATCAATTTAATAAAAGGTCTAAAAATGGTAACATTAGATTAAAAGTCTAAATACAACCATATTAAAATAAAATAAGCATTTAGTTTATTGGCCCGTTTCCACTGTGTGGTAGGTTACTGTACGGTACACTTTTATGGCCGTTTTCACTGTCAAAAGGTACCTACTGTAAAAGCAAACCGTACCACTTACATACCACTTTTTGGGTACCCTTTCGGAAGGGTACCTAGCACAACAAAAGGGTACCAAAAGGCAGAACAAGACGCACAGCTGAACGCTATTGGTTTTCAGAGATACGTCACTCACTCGTGCAACAAGCCAGCAGAATGAAAACATAGGAACCGCCATTTTTAAAAACACAACCAAGACATTACTCGCAACACATCTATATTTGAAATAACAAACTTCTTGAGCTGATGATAATATCGTGCGCATGGTTATTGAAGTGCTTCTGACACCTGATCCCTTCTGAAACTGACAAACGGTGAAAAATGGTGAAAATTAAAGATACACATGAGAGGTTTGGACTGACTGGGCTATATGTTGCGTGTTGTTTTTGAACCCAACTAAGGACTAATTGTATGCTGTGTGTAGTTTTTCTGTAATTGGTAACATATCAGAGACTGTAAGGGTCTGTATGTGTTCATATACAGTTGAAGTCAGAATTATTAGCCCCCCTTTGATTTTTTTTTTTTTTATATTTCCCAAATGATGTTTAACAGAGCAAACAAAATTTTCACAGTATGTCTGATAATATTTTATATTAATATTAATAAGGTAAAAATTATTAGCCCCTTTAAGCTCTTTTTTTTTTCGACTGTCAACAGAACAAACCATAGTTATACAATAACTTGCCTAATTATCCTAACCTGCCTAGTTAGCCTAATTAACCTAGTTAAGCCTTTAAATGTCACTTTAAGCTGTATAGAAGTGTCTTGAAAATATCTAGTCAAATATTATTTACTGTCATCATGACAAAGATAAAATAAATCAGTTCTAGAAATTAGTTATTAAAACTATTATGTTTAGAAATGTGTTGAAAAAAATCTTCTCTTTGTTAAACAGAAATTGGGAAAAAAAATAAACAGGGGGGCTAATAATTCAGCGTGGCTAATAATTCTGACTTTAACTGTATGTTGCATTTATTAATTCATTTATTTGCCGACATTACAGTAGGCTATTTTGTACTGTCATTGATACTCAGTTATAATCAAATCCTGTTCATAGAAACGTTAGTAATAAACATTTATACACATGTATTTATGTGTATAAAGCATCTGTTTTGTGAGAAGTGCTTTTCATATGATACGTGAACGACCTGTACGGCTTTACTTTGACATTTCCTTGAGCGAGAATGACGTCGACTGAAACTTTCTGTCATACACCATGCACACCGAAAGGGTACCAGCCTGATAAAGGTGGCCTGTACCGTAGTGTACCACTCAGTGGAAACAGGCCATATGACACCTCCTTCAAATGACATACAAAATCAAAGTGTATATATCGTGTTAGATTATGATTATCAATCTATCAGTCTATGATCATCAAAACTTTAGAAGTAAAATATATAATGCATTGAAGCTTGCAACAGAAAAAAATGCTATAATTATGAAACATCATTTTGCTATATATTTAAAAGTTTTATATTGATCTTTTTCTTCCCATACGAGCGGGTGCAGCCATTGGAATCTTTTTGGCTCAAGACTTCCGGTCTTATTCGTTTCTAATGATTTTTAGATGTTTTAAGAAAAGCGTGCCAAGCTTCTTGATGTTGCAAACTGATTTTTTATTATATAATCTTTATACTTTTTATGTATAGTCACAAACACACTTGTTTGTAGAGCAAGCAGTTCGACCTTTTTCTCCCACTTGTTCCTAGTCATTTCTCCCATAGGAAACTCAATTGGAAGTTCTAAAACAATCTCAAAAATGAATGCACTTCTGAATTGCAGAATAAGGTCAATAATGCTAGTGACTATTTTTTCTGTAATCTAGAAGCAATAAGTTTAATATAACTTAATATAAAAAAAACAAAATGTTCTAAATAACACATGGTGCGGTACACAAAGCAGTATATACGTTCCATCCAAGAGCAGGTTTTCATTCAACACAGTGCAGTGGTGTTAGAATAGGAAAAGCTGCTGACTTATCATTTTAATGAAAGGTCAAAGTGAAGCATCACAGTGATTCTGAACTCGGAAATGCCACACATTCTGAGTTGATCATATGCTGCTGAAGGCAGTATATTTCAAAAGTGGTGCACAGATCTACCAAGCTCATTGGTAGCCTATAATTTTGCAAAATGTAAATTACATTGCTCCAATTACATTTTGCTGCACGTTTCAGATGGCAAATCCACTAGAGGGTGCTGTCTATATTTTTGCAAATATTAAATACATTATTTAGGATACCTTTTGTTATAGTTATGCATTTCAGATACACATCCTTCTTGTATAAGGGAAGGCAGGGCTTGTCATATCACCTAGAACAGCAAACTACTAAGCTAAACACTTCTCCAAACCCAGTGTTTTCAAAAGTAAATATAAGAGAAAAGTACATGTAGTTTTACCTTACTCTTACATTGTTTTATGTCTTTTGTGGAATTATGCTTCACTGGAGTCGAACCTGAGCGCACTGCGCCACATGAATAACACCATACAATGTGAGCTACCAAGCAAACTGATCATACCAGAAAAGTTGCCCATATAGAGATAGGTGAGGCAAACATATTCGATTATAAGTCATTGATGCAATTAAATTATTTTGTTGTATTTACGTTGCGCAAAAAAATGCACAAAAATAATTCTTCATCCATTGCTAATTTGTCCTGTTCACAGAGACTGCAGGGCAACAAATCACCAGCAGCAACAACAGTGGTGACCACAGCACACAGTTCATCACAGACTTGTGTGGACGATGATCCAGTTAAGAACACATGGTAACTGTACACCATTGCCAATAATGCATAAATGGGCTCAAGATCAGACAGCCTGGTCTGACCCATCGAGGTCCATGACAACCAGAATGGTCAAGGAGGATTCAAGGAACATGCAGATGAATTTCAGTTAATGTCTTGGTTTCCACATCCACCTAACATAAACCCAATTGAACATTTGTGATTCAACTTAAAAAAACAGTATTATCATCACTCAGCAATGTATACGAACCAGATCATTTTGTGCTAGAATTTGTCACTTATTTGTTATTAGGTGGGTGGTCATAATGTTTTTCCTGATCAGTGTAAAAAAGAGAAAGAAAATCCATGAAGAGTTGATATTTTATTCTGAAACATTTCCCATTCACACATAAAGGCCAGTCAACTGGGAGTTGTTTGCCTGACACACAAAGCTTGTTATATAGGTCTGAAAATGAGCGCAGAGCCCAAGAGAGCAGTGAGATGCTCTAGTTAACACCCAGCCCCCACATACAGCCCACCTTTTAAGCAAGTCGTCCACACCCGCTGTCTATCCATCATCCCAGACAGCAAAAACAAGCAGAAGCGATGGAATTTGATGCAACAGCGTAACACTGCAGTGTAAATTAAAGCAAATACATCATCGGCTAAAGGCACAATTGATTATCAGAATACTTTCATGTGGTCTGGACTTAACGACTGATTGCAAGGGTTATGACCCCATGTGCAGTTTAAAAGGCTCAGATACAGTTTCCATGGCAACATGTGAGCATTTCCTTACTGAAACTTAAGGTCTGAGTGAAGCTTCCATCTGATTTATGAACAGAAGAGCTGCCGCTGATAATTTTAATGCTTGGGAAGACAAAAAGCTGAATAAGTTGATATGATTGATCATCAAGACTTAACAAGAAAAGAATAATATACACTGTAAAAAAATGGTTGCCGTCTTAACTTTACAAGTCACTTAAACATCAATTCAACATACTTAAAACATTGAGTGAAAAATCGCAAAACTTAAGAATAATTTTGAAACCCGATTAAGTTATGCTCAAGAAACATAAAAACACATGTTGTCAATACTTTTTTTATGATATCATTTTTACACAGTATAAACAGAGTGAAAAAAGTAATGATTGTAACACAAAAAGAAAAATTACGATGAAAGTTTCTGAAGGTTACAGCAGTCAAAAATTATTGGGATCATTTCCTCAAAATGAAAAGTCTCATTTACTCACTCTTGACTTGTTTTTAGTTTGTTCTTTTGAACACAAAAGAAGATATTCTGATAATGTTAGAAACCTGTAATCACTGACATCTATAATAGGAAAAACAAATACACTACCTGACAAAAGTCTTTTAGTTGATCCCAGTTGTAAGAGCAACAAATAATAACTTGACCATTCTTCTAGTTGATCATTTGGAAAAGTGGCAGAAGGTAGATTTTTCCGATTAATTATCTGCTAAACTCCATCCCAATTATCACAAATACTGCAGAAGATCTATTGGAACCCAAGGACTCAAGATTCTCACAGAAATCAGTCAAGTTTTGTGAAATAAAAGTCATGGTTGGTGGTTACATTCAGTATGGGGGCATGCGAGAGATCTGCAGAGTGGATGGCAACATCAACAGCCTGAGGTAAAGACATTTGTGCTGCCCATTACATTACAAACCACAGGAGAGGGAAAATTCTTCAGCAGGATAGTGCTCCTTCTTATACCTCATCCTCCACATCAAAGTTACTGAAAGCAAAGAAGGTCAAGGTGCTTCAGGATTGGCCAGCCCAGTCACCAGACATGAACATTATTGAGCATGTCAGGGGTAAGATGAAGGAGGAGGCATTGAAGATGAATCCAAAGAATCTTGAACTCTGGGAGTCCTGCAAGAACACTTTCTTTGCCATTCCAGATGACTTCATTAATAAGTTATTTGAGTCATTGCAGAGATGTATGGATGCAGTCCTCCAAGCTCATGGGAGTCATACACAATATTAATTCTTTTTCCACTGACCATGACTTTATATTCTACACTGTACATTATTTCTGTTAAGTGACAAGACTTTTGTCTAAGCAAAGTCAGACCTTACTGTCCTAATTAAATAATTAAAAATCAAGGCATGATCATATTTTATTTTGGTAAAACAAGCGCAATCTAGAGGCCTTTGCCTTTCATATAAGCCACTTCTGATACCAAATGATCAACTAGAAGTCAACGTATTATTTGTTGTTCCAAAACCTTGGATAGGCGACAAGACTTTTGTCAGGTAGTGTACTATGCAACTAAATGGTTACAGGTTTCCAACATTCATTGATATATTTTTTTTTTGCGTGTTCAACAAAACAAAAAGCACAAACTACTTCGGAACAAGTCAAGTTAATGATGATAGAATTTTATTTTTGGGTGAACTATCCCTTTAAGTGAACAAGCTCTCGCTTTGAATGAATTCATGTCGCCACTCGCCACTGGCTTGCATAGTTTGGGACTTGTAGAGCTGTGCATCGATGGATTACTCTTCAGTGTTTGGACTCTCAGCAGTGAATATTAAAACACACTGAACTGAACTAATCTAAACTGAACTGAACTTAAACTCTGAAAACTGAACTGACACTGTTTCAATTCACTATAATATTCTATGTGAAGCTGTTTTGGCACAATCTACATTGTAAAAGTGCTATACAAATAAAGATTAATTGAATTGAACTTCATCTGAAGGACATCACTAGTATCTCAGAAGACATAAGTAGTCACTCAATCACAATCAACTGCTGACTATTGGATTTCTAAGGGCCTGTTCACTTCCCAGGTTTATATCAGCACTCTGGGATGGCCTTTTCATTATTTCAATGTCTTCACCTTCAACAGATTGCTTTACCTGTTTTTACTGTGACAGGGTTCATCATCCTACATGAAAATTGATTTCTGACTGGGTGATGAACACAGGAGTCGAACTGCATATTGCCGAAGGAGCTTCTGATAAACATTTGCATTAATTCAGCCATCTAGCTTTAGAAAACAACTCCTAACCATGACATTACATCAAATTACACACACACACTTTCAGTTTCTTCCTCAGTTTGAGGACAACATAATATTTTTCTGAGGCCCAAATAAATTAAACTTGCTTTCATCACTAAAGTGCACTTGGGACCAGTTCTTCATCCACACAACTTCTAGATTTTTGATTGCTTCTGCTTATGAGAGTTTTGATCAATGCAAGGCTTTCAGTCCAAATGACTACATCCTCACCCTGTTCAGCACTGAACTGGGGAGCAAAAAAGACTGAAAAAAAAATGCTGGCATTCATCTGATAAACCTGCTGTTGAAGGGTTTTAGTCACCTTGCAAAGTCAGAGAAAACTGAAAAGTTTGGCAGCTAGTCCAAATTAGTGTTTGTCAGATAATTTAAGAATGTATGATAAGGCATGTGATCAGCTCATGGATGAAAAAGAAGGAAGCCGATGAAAGATGTGTCGACTCTTTAAACAACCCCAATGGAGCTCATATCTGATATAAGAAGTGATGTTGCCAATACACACTGACATACGTCCATTACTTTATTGCTAAAAGGGAATTTAACCTAATGTTAAATGAAAATTAATTATCATTATAAAAATTACATTAAAAATCAAGTTTTTCTAAACACGTGATATCGAACTTTACAAAATGTTTATGTATTTAATTTCAGGTGCTCGACTGTAGCACTGATTACATAAAATTACTTGCAAAAAATAATAAAGAATAATAAAGAATGTTATAAAAATAATATTCATGACATACATAGAGCGATTGTGGTTGTGACAACAGATCACTAAAATCTTTAGGATCATTTAAACTAGAAATTCCAAGAGTTCAGTCAAAGCAGGGTGAATCGGCCTTCAGCTACTCCGCCCCTCACTGCTGGAATCAGCTTCCAGAAATGATCAGATGTGCTCCAACATTAGGCACATTCAAATCAAGACTGAAAACACATCTGTTTCGCTGTGCCTTTACCGAATGAGCACTGTGCTACATCTGACAGATCGCACTATTGTGTCTTTCTTTTCTTTTTTCACTCTTTTATAACCTGTTTTAACACATTTTAATGTTTTAATCACTTTTATTATTTGATTTGATTTTCTTATACTTGTCTCTTTTATTCCTGTTTATGTAAAGCACTTTGAATTGACACTGTCTATGAAATGTGCTATATAAATAAACTTGCCTTGACATTCAAAAGTGAAAGTGTAAAAAGCGTGCACACGCACTCAAAAAACTTTTTTTTCATTTTCTTTCATAATGGGCTTCCTCATATGTGCACATTAAAGAACATCACAATATCATTTTAGTATATACACAGCACATCTCAAAGACAAAAGAAAACGGGGAATTGTGTAATTATTAGGTACATTCATATCACTGATCAGCAACTGAATGCTGAGGATCATCGTCGTCATCATACTTGATGGCTGACTCCTTCAGCGTTCATCATTCATGAGGTAACTATAACTGCATTCAAGATGTCATTGACTGTCAAATTAACACTAAAACGTTTCCCAAATATCTCATTTGCATTTTTTACCGTTTATGCTACTCATTTATAAAATATATGCTCATATATGCAAAATGCGATGGGACCATCGCAACTGGCCAACCTTTACAGATACACTGCCCTGCACCAACTGTGGGCCAGTGGCATAATTTCCCCCTCCTTTCTTCCTTCAGCACCAGTTAGCGATACAATCTTTATGAGGATTAGTGGTTACAGCCGGTCATCAGATGGGCACCCCCTTTTCTTGGTATTTCACCGATTTAAGCCCATGACACCTCGGGAGGGCTCGACAGCAGATCCAGCGTCCTAAATCTAATCCTGCTGACCATCACCCAACTCTATGATGTGGTTTGTCTTTCAACAGGTTGGCTCTTCCACCGAACCCTCTTTTGTAGCCAAATCCAGCGAGAGGTTGCTTCCGCCCCCTCCGCCAGTGACCTTTCCTACCAGCCGTTTCCTGGCCATTCCTTCAATTCCCAGCAGTCCAAGGTCTCCCCAGAGTGACTGCCCCATAAACTCCCTACAACCAACCTCTACTGGTAAATTCCAGGCCCTCAATTCATTCACCTGGCTCTCAAGTATGTTTAGAATATTGTTGTACAAGTAAAAGTCTGCAAAAGTCTTATGTTGCCATCAGCGGTTTTAATGAATATCCATACTTAATGTTTTTGTATTTTCATTAAGTCCATACTTAGATTTAGACTTTTTTTTTTCTTTGTCCACGTAATCCTATACTGTTATCAACTTTTATAAATCAACTTTTTTTTTTTTTGACTTGGTCTGTACACCGTTGCTACAACAACTAATCAATTTCAGCTAAAGAAAAAAAGAAAAAAAACTTAATTCATATAAAGAAATCTAGATTAAAACCAAACAAACAAGCAATGCCAATGTCAGAACACTAATGAGAGTGGGGAAAAATGACAGCTTGCCTGGTCGATGTAAAAGGCAGTTCCTGATCGGATCTCTCTGCGCTGTTTGAGATCAGTCTCAGTAGTGTCTCGAGACAGGGCAACATATTCAACCTCTCGCTTTGTTAATTCCTAGCAAACAAGAAGAAGAGGTTATAAGCAGGATGCGAATTATACATTGACGATCAGGGGGGTGAAGTTTTTCAGTTATGTTCAATAATATGTCTCATTGAACCAAAGTTATATATTTAATTCAATTACATCTAATTTATTAAACAAACTTTTTTGAAGGATTCAATTATATCTAATTTATTAAACAAACTTTTTTGAAGGATATTGAGTGGTTCTCAATGACATTTATGACATTAAATAAACTGTGACAGGTCTGCATTCCTACACCTTTTAATGGATGACCATGAATAACTGCACATATTCTTTATTTTACTGTTATTTAACTTCTATGTGCGAGCAAGAGTGTAATAAATTACCAACTATGCATCAGACACCTACAATACAAACTCCTATTTTACAATAAACATGTTTTGTGAACACTCACGCTGTCTAGATTTGGCTACATTAACATTTTTGGTGCAAACATGCATTCACAATGGTATGAACCATTATAGGGGTGGTCAAATGTATATTTCCGTTATCTATCATTTAATTAGTGATATTATTTAAGTTACAGCTCAGAGCAAACTATTTCTTAACTATTAAATCGCAGACCCCCTCATACATACGTCAGAGCCCCCCAAACCCCTCTGTAATTCGCACCCTGGTTATAAGGATACAGCTGATGTAAATTGTCAGAGTGTTTTACTGTTTTGAAGTTCAGCATATATTTGGTGTGTAACAAAATTACCAGGTACTGCATGGCAATTGAACGCCGCAGAGGACCAGGAGGACCAATGAGAAATACATCCTGCCCGAGAAGGTCCTTCTGCATTATCCAGCGGAGGTGTTGGGTGACCATTTGTGGCAAGGCCTTCATTACTGCAAAAAAAAAAAAGCTTAATTACACATACACACATCGTAGACATCATTATGATTCAAACAAGTATAAATAATTAAAGTGACGCCAACATTTTCCTATTCTGTCAAGTCTGGGAAAGTGGAATGTAAAAAAAGCAAACAATTACATGACCATAAAATTTATTAACTTAAATTGTACATTACTAAATTACTTGCATCCTGTCCAATTTCTGATACTCAATAATGATCTTCACTCATGTTAAAGGGATAGTTCACACAAAAAGTTCAAACGTCCTAACCAATTACTCATACTTAAGTGGTTGTAAACTTTTATTTCTTTGTTTTGTTGAAAACAAAAGATATTCTGAAGAATGTTGGAAAAAGCAGCCACTGATATTCATAGCAGGAGCAAAAAATACTATGGAAGTTATTCATCAGAATATCCTCCTTTGTGTTCAAACGAAGAAACTCTAACAGTTTTGAAAGAAGAGGAGGACTAGTAAACCATGACAAATTTTTCATTTTTGAGTTAATTACCCCTTTTGCTTATTATTCTGTGCCCATATTTTAAACATTTAAACACTGGGTTAACATTTTGGACAGTTGGTCCCACTTTATATTAAGTGTCCTTAACTACTATGTACTTGCATCAAAAAATAAATACTATGTACTTACTGTGTTCATAATGTATTTGAGAACACTTGCGGTGCTCTTGAGTTGGGATAGAGGTAGAGTTATGGACAGGTTTGGTGGTATGGGGAGGTTTAAGGGTGGGTTAAGGTGTAAGGCAGGGGTAGGGAACCTAAGGCTCGGTAGCCACATGTGGCTCTTTGACCAAAAATATGTGGCTCTCCAGCGGTCTCTCTTCAATAATATTTTAAAGTTAAAAAGAATTATAACTCACTAGAAATCAGTTTCCTATTAAAAATACAAAGCAATTCCCTTTTTGTTGTTATTTTTACAGCAAAATTAATAAGAACTCAGTTTACAATAAAAGGACGTGTGTGGAGCTGTGGATTAACTTGAATTGCGACAAGAAAAATTTTTAAAAAATTGTTCTTTCTTCATTCATTGTGATCCGTCATATTTGTTTATTTTTGAGTTGTGCATGGATATGACCCCAATGGCTCTTTAAAAAATGCATTTGCCAAAAAAATCAGAAATGCCTCTTTGCTGAAAAAAGGTTCACGACCCCTGGTGTAAGGGATGGTCAACAGTGTACTTACAAATGTAGTTACAGAAGTTAATTTCAGATGTAATTACATACAGGTATTTCCTCAAGAACAAGTACACAGTAAATACAAGTAATTACACAATAAGTACATTGTAACAAATGATTAATTTCTGTGTAAAGTACATATTAGTTAAGGACACTTAGTATAAAGTGGGACCGAATGGTTTGTTGATGACAAAAAAAGGTTAACTACAGCCTAAAAATTTAAATGAATATCAAACCAAAATCATGTGCATAAAATCATGCAAATATTTTCTCAGAGTTAGTGTCACTTCTGTAAGCTGTATTAATTTGTATTTTTAAAATGATTTTATATGGTCTGGGTTGGGACGTGACGGTGGCGCAGTGGGTAGCACAATCGCCTCACAGTAAGAAGATCGCTGGTTCGAGCTTTGGCTGCATCAGTTGCCGTTTCTATGTGGAGTTTGCATGTTCTCCCCAAATTCGCATGGGTTTCCTCCAGGTGCTCTGGTTTCCCCCACAGTCCAAAGACATGCGCTATAGGAGAACTTGGTAAGCTAAATTGTCCATAGTGTATGTGTGTGAATGAGCGTGCATGAGTGTTTCCAAGTGATGGGTTGCAGCTGCGTAAAACATGTGCTGGATAAGTTGGCGGTTCAATCCGCTGTGGCAACCCCTATTGAATAAAGGGACTAAGCCGAAAAGAAAATTAATGAATGGTCTGGGGGGGTTTTTGTGGCTTTGTTTTAATGGAGTCAGCTGTTGTCTGATCAACCACAGGTGTTTTATAACTTGCACATACTGTGATTCACTGGCACAAGTTCTGGATTTCTGGGGGTTTTGAGGACATACGAGATCTCTCCTATCTTCACAGTGTCACCTGTGAAGAAAACAAAAGGGTTCATTTAAACAAAACAAAGCAAATGTATGTATGCATAAACAAACAAACACACAACATATTAGGTAGTGTGCTTACAAACAAAGCTTGTAAACCGAATGCTGTTACATTTATAAAATTTCTATATTCATGAAGACGTTAAAGATATACACGTTTCTGACAGAATTTTAAAAAGGAAATGTTTGTGCGCTCTGGTTTGACCCGTGAAAGTGACAGTATCCGTTAAACGTCGCTAAAATTGTTTAACAACGGTCTTTACTAACAAGAAATCATATTATATCACATAAGCAGACTTTAACTTTGACAAATCCAGCACCTGATGATGTGTTAAGGAGTTTGACCTCATGTGCGCTGCAGTTCCAACCTTCTTTTGACATCAAGGGTCCCAATATATGGCGAATCCTTCTCGCAGCAACGGCTGCTGCCGTTCCTTTGAATAAAATACGCGAGTGCATTCTGAAGCTTTATAGAATTAAAAAAAGACCACATATACCGTTAAGTGTCCAATGTTATTTCATCATGTTCACGTCACGTCATGAGTGTTTACACCACCGGTGAACAGCTCTAGACGGAGGGATTAGAACGAAGGACAGAAACTGTCCATTCAATAACTCCTCCGTGTAGAACGGGCTGCTGTTTCACGAGTTCCAAGAGAAGCAAACTTTTTTTCTTTTTGGCGCAAAACATAAAACACATAAGGGCAATAACATAACATTAAATTGACATAAAAGTAAATACAATATAAAAAATACAATTATTCAAAGAGAAGATGTAAGGCTTTAAGATAATTAACAGTTCTTTTTGCTTTGGTATTTTCGTTACTTTTGTCGTACACAGGTAATTACCTATTTCTATTTGAAAGTGATTAAAACTAGTTTTTTTCACTGCCCATTTACATTTATGAATAAAAAAAATACATATATAGGAGCAAATTAACACTATACCAAGAGAACCAAACTTGGAGAATCGGTTAAGAAATCGGTTTAGAATATATTGTTTACAGTCTATGGTTAACTTAAGCGTTGATTTCTAGGAATAACTCACAAATGTTGCTTCTGTTGAGGATACGGTAATCACAGTCTATATTTCGAAGATGTTTGTAATCTGTTTAGGTTTAACTTGAATTAGCTAGTTATCTAAACTTTAAAAGCGGATGCCCTTCCAGCTGCAACCCATCTCAGGGAAACATCCATACACATTTATTCACACTCATACACTATGGACAATTTAGCAACTCAATTCACCTGTACCACATGTCTTTGGACTGTGGGGGAAACCGGAGCACCCACACGAACTATATATATATATATATATATATATATATATATATATATATATATATATATATATATATATATATATATATATATATATATATATATATATATATATTATTCCTTTCTTCTTTTTCTTCTTCTTATTATTATTATTATGATTATTATTATCATTGTTATTCTGTTATCAACTTTTATGAGGTTTTCTTTATGGTTAAGATTGAATAGAAAAAAAAATTATATGTATAGAGAGTTAGACATCAACAGTTAGACAACATCTTGGTAAATTAGCTAGACAAATAAATTATTTTGCTGCAAAATGATGTCAAATGTAAATATACAATTTTTGTTACTCTTAACGTTTCATGACCCAACGAATAATGTTTTAAACAACTAGCAGGGGTGGACTTAACCAATAAGCGGGCCCTGGGAAATTAGGGGGCCCGACCAATGCCATGAAGTTTATATTAACATTATAACTCTTTTATAAATTTTTTATCATATGTTGTAAAATCTGTCTATAACTATTAAGATTTTATTTTAAACTTTCAAAACCAGAATTTTAAAACCAGGGCCCCCCACGTATAATGGAATGTTCCTTCCCTACTGCACATGCATATATTAAAATCTAATCACAAGTATGGCTAATTAGCTGTACATATAGTTAGTTTGTGAAGTTGGTTTTTTATTTGTGAATTTTTTGTATAGGGCTGCACAGTGGCACAGTGGGTAGCACGATCGCTTCACAGCAAGAAGGTGGCTGGTTCGAGCCTCAGCTGGTCAGTTGGCATTTCTGTGTGGAGTTTGCATGTTCTCCGCATGTTCGCGTGGGTTTCCTTCTGGTGCTTCGGTTTCCCCCACAGTTCAAAGACATGTGCTAGGTGAATTGAGCAAGATAAAAAAATTGTCCGCAGTGTATGTGTGGGAATGAGTGTGTATGGGTGTTTCCCAGTACTGGGTTGCAGCTGGAAGGGCATAAGCTGCATGAAACATATGCTGGATAAGTTGGCGGTATATTCCGCTGTGGCGACCCCAGATTAATAAAGGTTCAAAAATAACTAATTAATTAATATGTTTATTTACACAAAAAATCAACAAACAAACAAACAAAAAAAACTATAGAGAAAGTTGAGTTTTAATGCTAGGGCCCCATACTGGAATTGCTCAGGACCCCCAAATCACTAAGTCTGCCCCTGACAACTAGTGATATATTTCACAATTTTTGGTCAACTAAAATAACCAAATTAGAAGAATATTCATATTAGAATGTCATGTTCCGTGTAGCAAAAATAAACATGCCTTTCTACACAGTCTCGCGTTTTTAAACCAAGGCTTGTTTATTTATTTATTGTTATTATTACGTCTTTGAAAAAGTGGGATAAAAAGCAGGTTCTGTGACGTCACGAATTGCGCTCCAGTTCCTTATAGGGATCTGACATTTATCACGTGGAGAGAAGCAGGCTCAGCCTCTGGGAGACCCTGATAGAGTAGGGAGGAGTGGAGAAAGGGAAATAACACTCGGTGTAATAGACTCGAACCATATGCCCGATTATACGAGTAAAAGTAGCGCGTCATTTGTGCGGACAGATCCTAAGCACGGGGACTAGGAGAATATGGAAGATGACTGCAAATATACTCGCAGCCCTGCCTGGGAAGAACTGGTCAGTACTGCTGAAAATTTTCTGTTTGGACAGACGTCAAAGAGATCCTTTATAATCTTACACACATGCAGATCACTGCTAATAGGCGTTAATTAGGGATTTTAGATCTGATTGTGCCTTATCGCGATGTGAGTGCAAGATCGCTGCAGTGATACGCGAAGAATCTTCCATCTTCTGAGTTCGGTCGCTCATTAGACGAGTTTACATTCCTCTGTTCAAACCGATGAACTTTATCAACGGGACTGATTTTAACGTTAGCCGTTAGCCTTTAAGTTAGTCATGTAAAGATGTATATAGACCATCAAACTTATTAATGATCATTTAGTGTGTTTATTTTTCGAATACAGTGAGTTTTACTTTTTTTTAAAGCGAATAATTCAGGAAACGTAACTGTGCCACGGGTTTTCTTGGTGACATTCGCTATCAGCTGCTGTTAGCTATTCAAAGTTACAATGGAGAGGAAATGTGCCAACCGCAATGACCCATTTTCAAGTGAATATAGTGGAAGTAAATTATACTTAGATATGTATTTGGTGACATGTACATTTGGTGATAAAGCTCTTGTTAAAGCTCTTTAGTGACATTTTTATAAATGTAGGCTACTGAATGTAAACGATATTTGGAAAACTGATCAATAAAAACAATCAATGGGTTAGGTCAACAGTTTGAATTCCCAAGACACCTATTAAAAACTACAGCAAAGCATGGGCTTTATTGCAATAATGTTATTCTATTTAATTGTAAATATGTGCAATTATGTGCGTATATTATGTTCATGGCAAAAGAAGTGTGAAAATAAGAGATTTTTTGTAAAAACAAAAACTATATGTTGAAAATATTTTTAGAGAGAAAGAGAGAGAGAGAGGTGTTAGTATAAGCATCCTAATTATTATTTTAGCGTGCCAACAATCAACATATCTATACTAAACTTGACGAACAACTACCGACATGTAAATGTGTAATAAATTGACAACATCTACTTATATGTTATGCTGTTCAGTTGTTGTAATGTCACATCCTGCATAAAATAGCTTCAGCCTTCAACTGTTGCTATGGTTACAGTCTCAAGCGAGGGATTCTGTCATATATAGTGCAATGTTATATCGTTACTTTTCTAACTTATAATGTTTATATTTATACATTAACAACATTTCAGTACAAGTCTGAGTGACAAAACGATATTTTTTACCGCAACGCGTGGGGCCCAGATTATTCTCAACACATGTTTATAAATATGTTCGACCAATGTTTTTAGGGGTGAGGTAGAATCTTTCCTCTGACAGCGCGTTGTTTTTAGGAAGCGCGTCAATGTACAAACTAGTCTATCTGACCAGGTCTTGAGGCTCAGTCTGCTTGTGGCTATAATGTTACAGGAGAAACATCTGTTGCTGTGTCCTTCTCGCCATAGTTTGTGACATACCCGTCCGCCGCTAGGGTTTGCTACAGAGATTTCCTCCCGCTCCGAGCGTCTCAGCCCTCCGCCAGCCTTCATGCGGTCTGAAGAACCAGCAGTGTTCCGCCGTGAAAATGCATGCTCCCCGGCTAGGAAAGTTTCATTTACAATCTCGGACTAAGTGAATGTCTGGAGGCTCGTGGTTGGGCAGAGAAAAGCAACAGCATGACGGCCAAGAAAACCGCTTTCCAGCCGTTGTCCAGCTCCCGCATCCCAGCGGAGAGGAAGGGAGCGGCTGAGCGCGTTCCTAACCCGGAGTGCTTTGACTTTCCCCCGCAGGAGCCAGAGAAAGCAGCGGCGTCCGCCTCGGGGCTTCCCGCAGTGGGGGCTGTCGGGGGCTCGGGGCCGGTGGTGGACGAGTCATCCGACAGCGAGGGAGAGCAGGAAGGGCCGCAGAAACTCATCAGGAAAGTGTCAACCTCCGGGCAAATACGAAGCAAGGTAAGACACGTTGTTTTATATCCAAAGCCTGTTGCTTTGTGCGTTTTGCTGTTCGTGTTCTGGCCATTAAGCAAACAGAGCTGTTGAAGTGTTGCCCACATGGTGGACATCTATGAGCTCAGTGCTGAATTTCTTGCTTCAAACATCTGGAATGACTGTAAATTGAACAGGAATGTCGCGTCGCTTGTGCCATAATTCATCTCTCGCAGTGAGCAAATACGTTAGTAGTAAATGCAGCTCAGTCTGTATTGCTGTGCTGCTGTTCAGCCTTCAACCTGTTGATCCGAAGTCACGACCACTTGTTGAAATATCTGTTTCTCAAGACTATAGACTATGGTTATTTTCTTTTCTTTTCTTTTCTTTTCTTTTCTTTTCTTTTCTTTTCTTTTCTTTTCTTTTCTTTTCTTTTCGAGTAGTTTTTATTTTTTTATTTTGATAATCTTCCATCATTATTTTGGTTTCTATGGTTACTCAAAAATTATATTATATTATTCGTCAATTCATTCATTTTCTTTTTGGCTTAGTCCTTTATTAATCAGGGGTCCACAGCGGAACGAACCGCCAACTTATCCAGCAAAAAAATGCAGCGGATGCCCTTATATTATATTATATTATATTATATTATATTATATTATATTATATTATATTGCAATATATTATATTATTTTGAATAATAGGGTATCCTAATTTACAATATAGTAGTATAAACATATATTTAAACAGATCAAACACACTTGGACACATCTGTATCTCAAGACTATGTACAGCCGTGTTTTTTTTTTTTTTTTTTTTGGTGATTTTTTTTTGTTTGTTTGTTTGATTTGTTTTGAGAACATGAGATCATTATTTTGGTATTCTTGGTTACTTATATTATATTATATTATATTATATTATATTATATTATTTTGAATAATAGGAATGGGTGGTGCAGTAGTTAGTGGTGTCGCCTCACACCAAGAAGGTCGCTGATTCGAACCTGGGCTGGGTCAGTTGGCGTTTCTGTGTGGAGTTTGCATGTTCTCCCTGCGTTCGTGTGGGTTTCCTCTGGGTGCTCCTGTTTCCCCCACAGTCCAAAGACATGCAGTACAGGTGAATTGGGAAGGTTAAATTGTCCGTAGTGTATGAGTGTGAATGAGTGTGTATGGATGTTTCCCAGAGATGGGTTGCGGCTGGAAGGGCATCCGCTGCATATAACATGTGCTGGATAAGTTGGCGGTTCATTCCACTTTGGCGTCCCCAGATTAATAAAGGGACTAAGCTGAAAAGAAAATGAATGAATGAATGAATCAATAATAGGATTTGCTATTTTCCAATATAGTTTACTTCTTAAGCCGATCAAACGCTGATACTTGGACACTGCTCAATTTACAGAGCCATATAAAGACCGACTCATAACAGTTCTTATTTGTATTCATGTGTGATTTACCTTGGTATTTTTTTTTAGGTAAATCACACATGAATACAAATAAGAACTGTTATGAGTCGGTCTTTATATGGCTCTGTAAATTGAGCAGTGTTCAAGTATCAGCGTTTGATCGGCTTAAGAAGTAAACTATATTGGAAAATAGCAAATCCTATTATTTTTTTACATGTTTACTTTCTATAATCATTCAAGTGTGACATTGAATAATATGTTTTAGAAAATATCAACTAAATACATACGGACTAAAGCAATAAACAACTTTTTATGTTTATTTTTTGTTAATAAACAGCTTTTTCCTGTTTATTTTTTGAAGCAAAAATGACTATCATGCATTTTTACCTTGATTTACAGAAGACAACTACTAACATGTAAAAACGCACACACAAAACAATAAACATTAATAGTATATTTAAAGAAATCTATTTAAAAATAAATGTGGAAAACCTAAAACAAACTAATCTCATATAAGTAAATACAAAATGGTTTTATAAATAAAAAGGTATTAATATTCAGAATAAAAAAATGTACACCCTGCCACTATCCTACATACTATGTTTACTCATTTGACCCATTTTACATTAAACTTTTTTTAGTATAATCACATAATAATTTATTTATTATGGGTACAATGTAATTTATGAATAACATTAAAATAAATTTTGATATTTTATTTTCACAAAAGTGATTTGAACCAGCAAGTCAGACACTTATTTTGATGGTTTAATGCACCATACCCTTTCAAGTAAAATTACTTTTTTAGTCTCAAAGCAAGACACACAAACACAAACATGGCTTGTGTTATATTTAAAGCTGTGAAGTTAAACATGTGACTGGAGGCTGATGGTTAGTTTTAACACATATTTACATATTTGTAAGCCCTCATAAATCTATTAAATGCAAGCATGGTCTTTGATGGGTGATTTAATGAATGGTAATTGAAGCCTCTTGATTCCGCTCTCCTGCTTGGCAAGACGACACCTCAGCCCGTCTTGCCCCACTTTAACCGTGACACCATAAAAAAAGTTCCTCTTTTCTGACCAGAACAATTGCACTTAATTATTGAGTGCCGCTACATTATTAAAGAGGGCTATATTTAGAGACTGGCTGTGGAAGGGGTTGCTCCTTTGTGATGCTAATGAGCTGTCATTTTAAACCAAGCACATGTGTAAATAAAGCCTCGTTCAACAAGAATGATTCTGAAACATCACTTTTCCTCTTATCAATCAGTAAACAGATATTAATGAATGCAACTCAATGCCCAGGCTACTGTCTAGATTTGTCTGCGCTAATAACATTATATATTACTGAAAATACGGTTCAGACATATAATGTTACAAAACATATAATGTTAGAAAATAATTAAACAGAAGTTTTAAGCAGTGCTGTACTTTTAAGCACAGAACTTTTAAAGACTTCAGTTGCTGCTGAATATTCAGATAAGCCATTACATAAACAGCATCTTAAAATATTTAAAAACATAAATATAAACATATAAATCAATATAAACATAAAAAATATAAAAAACTGCACTATATAGAATATAAATATTTTAATATATTAAAATATACAAAAAGCAATTTTTTTCCGATTGTCTACAGAACAAACAATCGTTATACAATAACTTGCCTAATTACCCCAACCTGCCTAGTTACCCTAATTAACCTAGTTAAGCCATTAAATGTCACTTTAAGTTGTATAGAAGTGTCTTGAAAAATATCTAGTAAAATATTATTTACTGTCATCATGGCAAAGAAAAAATTAACCAGTTATTAAAACTATTATGTTTAGAAATGTGTTAAAAAATCTTCTCTCCATTGAACAGAATATATATATATATATATATATATATATATATATATATATATATATATATATATATATATATATATATATATATATATATATATATATATATATATATATATATTGTGTAATTACAGTGCTGCTTTAAAAAAAAAATGATATAGATATGTATATATGTGTATATATATATATATATATGTGTATGTATATATATATATATATATATATATATATATATATATATATATATATATACATATCTATATAATTTTTTTTTTTTTAAGCAGCACTGTACTTTAAGCATAAGGCTTTTAAAGACTGCAGTAACTGCTGCTGAATATTCAGGTTTGCAATCACACAAACAACATCTCAGAAAATATTGAAAATAAGGGCACATATTATGCAAAATTTACTTTTGCATGTTGTGTAATTACAAAATTACAATACGTAGGAGTACATAGTGTTATTTCACCAAATCCTGGTTTCTTTAACTTGTATAGCATTAAAAATTGGTATTGTGCTGTTTAAAAAGAATATAAACTTTAAACATGGCACATTTAGTTGTAATATGCAAAAATGACAGCATTGTTATTTTAAATTTGAAATATATGTCATCATTTATAGTTTAGAGAATAAAACCTAAATATATTTTAGAACATAACTACAATTTGTAAATGCAGAGAAACTGAATGTTTTATTATTTTTCCATAGCTGTACACAGTGCGGGAAAAAGTATTCAACATATAACCATTTTTCTCAGAAAACACATTTGCTGTTGACTAGAAATGTTCATCAGTTGTTGATAATAACCAAAGAAATACATATATGAAAAGAAAAAAAAAAATCGAATTAGTTTACAAATTAAGTTATGTGTCATAAAACTTGTAATAAAAATGAAATGACACTGGAAAACAGTATTGAACACATGAAGAAAGGGAGGTGTGAAAAGGCAGTGAAAGCCCAGCCAGCAGCTGAAATCTTTCAGTTGTTCTTCAGCAACACCCTGCCCTTCCTCGTTGTAAATTAATTTTAGCTGCTTCAGTTCAACATCTGTTGTAGATTAGCAGATGATGAAGATGAAATCAGAGTGGACATTTCAGCATGACAATGATCCAAAACACAGACAAGGAAACTCTCAAAATGGTTTCAAAAAAAGAAAATCAAGCTGTTGAATGGCCCAGCCATTGGATTTGACTTTAATCCAATATTAAATATATTAATAAACTACTCCTTATATTTATATCGGCATTAAAATGGCTTAATTGTTGAGTGTCATTAAAATTGCCATTATCAGTCATAACACAATCCATTTTGATCAATTAGAAATAACCTGTTCTATACTATATATGTGGATTGAGAAGTTCTGATAATGTTTTGTGCGTTATCTTCTCAGCATTCTCACTATAGACTAGAATAATCATAGCGCTGATTAGAATAGTCATAACACAATCCATTTTGGTCAATTAGAAATAACCTGTTCTATACTATATATGTGGATTGAGAAGTTCTAGTTATGTTTTGTGCGTTATCTTCTCAGCATTCTCACTATAGACTAGAATAATCATAGCGCTGAGGAAGTACATTTGTTTTTAGAGAGTTATTCTCCAGTGCATGTGTGTTTATATTAGACTGGTCATGTGCAGTTCTGTTCAGCTGAGTGCCTCCCTTTGCCCTGGTAACTGTGGAGAGCAGCTAATGTTCAGGCCATCTGTGTTCTCAACGGGAAGTGTTGTCGCTTATGCCTCTGTGGAGATGCACTGATCGACCGGCCACAAATTGAAATCGGACATTTTTTGCCCAAAACATTCAACAATTCAGCTGATCTCTGTTTCATACTTGCATACCATCTTCATTGCAATAATTTTATAGTAAAGTTTGTTAACATAAACCGCTTTAATAGAAGCCAGAGAAGCTCAAAATGCAGCACAGATAATCCAGCAGACAGAAATACTGTCAACGTCAAAGCAAAACGAGATATTTTTTTAAACAAATGTTAACAAACTTTGCTCATTTCATATGCAACTTCTCTTTAAACATTAAATAAAATCATTAAATGTAGTAAAATGTTTGTGTTTAGGCATCAGTGCTTCCCACAGGTTTGAAATATACTTGTGATGATAGCCAGATTGAAACACTTTTTACCCACAGCACATAAATGATCAACTACATGCAACAAACAAAAACAAAAATGTGATTTTTAACTGTATTTTTATTTATTATGACACTGCTATACACCTTTACTTTTCAATGGGTTTAAGTTATTTAAAAAAAAAGGCTGCTGAAATAAAAGAAATGTATTTCTGTTAAATTTTTGCTATTTAGGAGCCATCTGCACCCACTGACAGGTAAAGGCTGCTCTCTTGCTCGCTCTCTCTCTCTCTCTCTCTCTCTCTCTCTCTCTCTCTCTCTCTCTCTCTCTCTCTCTCTCTCTCTCTCTCTCTCTCTCTCTAAAGTTGCTTTATTGGCTTGACATTTACAGTATTACCAAAGCATTGTATATGTGTATAAAGTATGTAATATATTAACATCATTAAATTAATAAAACATACAGCAAATGAGAAATAAATATAAAAAATGGATAAAGACCCATAATAGACATTATTGCTAAAAATTATAATAATTACTAGTATAAAAAGTGTAGATTATTTAAAGGCAAATTAGTTGATTAGCCATTTCTAACAAATATTTTGCTGGCAATATAGATACAAAATTTAAAATATTTTATAACAAATAACTTTGTTCTCGCCGAGTATATAGTAAAGTTTATCCGAGTCGTTTATTGAATGATTAATCATTTAATGTTTCTCTCACAGCTGCAAAAACGCAAACAAATGAAGGCAACTTTAGAAAGCTAAAGTAAAACCTAAATCCCGGAAATTTTAGGAGATCCAGAAACTACTGTCAGACATATTTTGGCGGAAAAGGCGTGTCTCTGTAGAGCACATTGGATTGTCTGAGTGATTGACAGATCACGCTCACAGAACCAGTAGTAGGAAACAGAGCAAGAGAAGATTTTCCACTGGTTAATTAATCGCAAATGTTTGGCTTTCTTGGACAGATACGAAAAAAGTGTAAAAGGAGGGACCACTGTACTTTCTATTTTGAAAATTATAAAATCTAATTGAATCTTTTAAATGTTTTCAGAAAATTGGTGGTTCATTCCACTGTGGCATCATCTGATAAATCAGGGACTGACCCTCAAAGGAAAATGTTTAGAAAATTTGATGAAAAAAATGGAAGTCAGTATTGGAAGCAGATACTTTGATTGGAAAGAATCAAATTTTGAAATCAGTGATTTAAAAAAAAAACAAATGAATCAAAAATTTATAAATCAATCAAGATCGATGCATCACTGCTTATCAATTCCAGCACTATAAAACCAAATTGTGAAATTAATGAAAAGGAAAGACAGCCACTCTAAAAACGTAATTGGAAAATAGGGCTGCACGATTATTAGAAAAAAGGTTGCGATCTCGATTCGACCCTACACATGATCTCAATTCAGTTTTTCTGTGATTCAGCCAATTATATTTTCAAGGTCAGGAGAGAAGCATAAAGGCAGACGCACAAGTCTCCACATTGTTTTATACCGTATACCCTGCTCAGCGACTTTGACACCTCCAAATGGTGTTAAACGTGTCACATGCTGTATTTATAAGGTATATTTCACCTAAAAATTTAATTTCTGTCATAATGCAGTGACGTATTTGCAGCTACAAAATTTGCGAAATCTTGCAGCTACAAAAATGCTGTTATGAGAGGACGCACACGTGCCCGCCAATGTCTTTCACTTTAGTGAACAGAACCTGCATAGACTGTGAATAACAGATAATAAAGTTGTAAATAACATTCAGTTTGTTGCAAACTGAACTCAAAGTGACGGCAGCCATGACATGGGCGTACTCTGCAGTGAAAAGTGATACCGAAAGCAAGTACATCATTTAAATAATCATATCGCATTTTAGAGTTATGATTACGGCAAGCATTTTATATGCTTTTTTTTTCTTTCACAGAGAACACAAAGTGTTGTGCATGAAAATAAATGTTTAAGTGTAAGTATAACTACTCTAGCCTATATAATGCAAGATGGAATCTGATAATGACAAATGTTTTATTTTACCAAAAAAAAAAAAAGTCTAATAATGTTGTCAATGACAAATGACAAGCATATGTCTCAAACATATAATTAAACTTCAGAATTATCAATAGTTGTGTTCAGATGTCATCACTTTACTGTGCATTAACAACCAGTCTGGTTAAATGGTTAAAGTCTGCTCAAGTCCAACATTCCAAGTCTTTAAAAAATTGAGCGTTTTAACCAACAGGCCTAATATAATTATTGCTGTTGTTTTGTCATATGTCTGAGAATAACAATAATAATAGGCTACTCATATAAACCTTTATTTTACATCTACAGAATTGTGAGAAAATTGTGATCTTGATTTTAAGCAAAAAAAAAAAAAAAAAAGCCAGAATCGTGCAGCCCTATAGTGGAAAAAAACCTAATTTGCATTTGGGATTTTCTTTTCTTCGTTTGTGAACTTTAAAAAGATCACTTCACTTTGGGATGGAATCCCAAAATCTGTGAGAACTGGGAGTTTACAAGAGACACCTGTGTGACTTCCACTTTTCACAAACAAGTTAAGGTCACACTTTATTTTGATGGTCCGTTTGTTGAATTTAGTTACATTGCATCCACATGCCAACTAATTCTGATAAGATTATTGACCTTATTCTAAAATGTGGAAGTGCGCTTTTTGCGATTGTTTGAGACCTTCCGATTCAGTTGCCTATGGGAGTAATGACTAGGAATAATAAACGATAGAAAACGGTCAAACTAGTTGCTCTACAAAGTGTGTTTACAGACAAAGCAGAATAATATAATAAAGAAATATCAGTTTGCAACATAAAGCAGCAGAATTAGCTGTTTTTAACGTCTAAAATGAATGGAAGTGAACGAGACCGGAATTCTTGAGCCAAAGAGATTCAAATGGCTGCGCCCACTATAGTACGTGAAGAATGAGGTGAATAAGTAGACTGTTAGGTTGGAGTTAGGGTTAGGGTTAGTGGAAGTTGACATGTACTTGCAAAGTTTCTTATAGTCAGTTAAATGTCTGTTGAAGGAGCAGTATCAACTGATACTAAGCAGACAGTCTACTAATACTCAAATGACCTATCAAAATAAAGTGTTACCCAAATAAAAATACGAATTAAAAATGTAAAGATCAACAGACTTGGAAAAAACATGTTTATTTACTCAAAAGTTTTGAAGAAATTAGTTGTTTTGAGTAACCTGAACTAATCAGGCTTTACAGGAGCCGAGATTGAGCGCTGGTCAGCTGATAATGGTAGGTGCTGTAGGCTGTAATGTGTGCAGATCAGTGCTAATGGAGCATGCAGGCTCTGCTGTTCCCTCATCATTGTTTGCTTTAGACGGGCTCAACAGAAACTGTCTCATGTGTTCTGCTTGTGCTGTGTCCATCCTCTTCCACAAAGCATATGCTGTCGATCTTCCACAGTTGAAGTGCTCTGACATTTTTCCACCACAAATTAGTTGATGCCGCAGCAACGGGCCAGTTTATCTAAGTTAAGTTAATCAAGTTAAGCTATGTGACTTTGAGAAATGCTATATATGTAGATAATTTTAAAAAATCTGTACTTCAGTATTTTGTGTTTTCGCCTTTCGTGGGAATCCACACAGAAATGCCAACTGACCCAACCGAGGCTCGAACCAGCGACCCTCTTGCTGTGAGGTGACAGCACTAACTACTGCTTCGCCGCGTCGCCCTATAATATAATGTAATGTAATGTAATGTAATGTAATGTAATGTAATGTAATGTAATACAATATAATATAAAATAATATAATATAATATAATAAAAATATAATATAATATAATATAATATAATATAATATAATATAATATAAAGTAATATAATATAATATAATATAATATAATATAATATAATATAATATAATATAATATAATATAATACAAAATATAATATAATATAATATAATACAAAATATAATATAATATAATATAATATAATATAATATAATATAATATAATATAATATAATATAATACAAAATATAATATAATATAATACAATACAAAATATAATATAATATAATATAATATAATATAATATAATATAATATAATATAATATAATATAATATAATATAATATAATATAATATAATATAATATTTTCTGTGAGGACTATGCTTGGCGTTAATATACAGCAATCATTTAAAAATATATATACATCTATAAATAATTACAATAAATTATGACAAAGCAAACATGCGTGTGAGTTGGGAGTGTGTATGTGTTAAAGTAAATTAATAATAAATCAAAACACATGCTGTGAGATATATCTGAGGTATAATGGGACAATATCTTCTATATAATCATTTAGAAAACTGCCTAACATGTTAGAACTGTGAATAATACACCATGCCATTTACCAGCAGTGTTTACAGGACAAACAGGAATGCAGCGATGTGGTGTGAACACAGCTGGGGTTTGTGTAGTCTCTCTTGAGTAGGTCTCTGTAGAGAGTTCACTGAAGCTCTGTGGGCTGATGCCTTGTAATTTAGTGGGAGCTCAAGTGTAACAGAGCATCTGATCCCCTCATTCGCCCACAGACATTAATGGAGAGGTAAAACGCTCATATCTTCACACACAAGCAAACACCAGGGGACCAGAGCTGCCCAGCCTGATGATTTATCAAGTTTACACAACATTGGATGTTCTTAATTTTATATATGTCGGGTAAAATTAGAGTGACTTGGTTTTATCTGTTAAGATTCTAAAGAATTTGATCTGTTATTAATTGGTTTGGTACAGAAGTTACACCTTTGGAGGTTTAAAGTTTGCAAAAAAATGCTTTTCTTCATAATAATCTATATTAAAATGTTTAATGTAAGCAGTATAAGCAGAATTTTTTGTTTATTTATGTTTTCAGTTACAAATGTGTATGTGCAATATGGAATACCGCTTAAAAACATTGGATGACAATGTCAATATACACCTAAAATATTGTTAAAATTGTAATATATTACACAATACAACAACTTCACCACATTACTTCAATAGCTGTATTTGGAATAATTAGTTATTTTAGAGTTCTTAGGGTGACTCTGTAGGGAACTGCATAAAATATACTGTATTGCCAGAAGATTTGGAACATCTGTTTTTACATGCACATGAACTTTAACAAAATCCCAATACATGTAGTGTTTAATAGGGAGTTTGCCAACGCATCAACAGCTTCAACTCTCTTGGAAGGCTTTCCACAAAGTTTAAGAGTGTGTTTATGCACATTTCTCACTATTTTTCTAGCGTTGCATCAGTGAGATCAGGCACTGATGTTAAATGAGAATGTTGCTCTATTTCATCCCAAAGTTGTTCTATAGAGTTGAGGTCAGGATTCTGTGCAGGCCAGTAGTAATATATCGCAAAATTATCATTATTACAATAATAGTCAATGCAATATATGTATGACAGACATGAAAAATGAAATTTATTTTATGCGTTGGTTGTTTATCTAAATTTGACCAATCAGGTGGGGCCTTACTGTCTTTATCCTGACCTCCCCACTACTTGCTTTCCTGCTATTGGCTGGAGCTGGTGAACCCAGAGTTGAAAATATATACTAATGGTGGTAGTCAAGACTAGAAAATGGGAGGAAAATGACAGCTGCCAATCAGAGATTTTCACTCATTCATAGTTTTTAAAGACTAAATGTTTGCACCTTGACAGTTTTCTTTTGTCTGAATTAGAATTAATTAGATCTGAAAGACATATAATAACCTGTTTGTTTTATTTTCATCAAATAAATATATTATTTTAAAATATTGTAAGAAATATTGTTATCGCAGTACTCAACAACAGTATCGCATATTGCATATTTTTCCAGTAACGGGCAGCCTTACAGGCTAGTTAAGTTCCTTCACACTAAACTCACTCATCCATGTCTTGTTGGAACATCTAAAGTGTTCCCACAATCTTAGGAGCATGACATTTGTAAAACAATGTCTTGGTATGATAAAGCATTAAGAATTCCTTTAACTGGTGCTTAAGGGGCATAGTCCAGTCTAGGACTGCATGTTATTGGAAAAATCAAACATTGCGATATTTTGTATTTTGATGTTTTTGATATTTTATATATTGTTTTGCCAATATATAGCGATATGAATCAAATTTCACCAGATGATTTGAATAGCTCTATTAAGGGGTGCCCAAACTTTTTCTTATGAAGTGCCAAAAACCAAACTTGAGTGAGGCTACTGGGCCGGAGGTAAATATAGTTGCCTAATTTTCGAATTTTTTTAATAATATTTAAAAATGACTAGAAAACATTAATTTTTATTAACTAATATAGTATTTTTTTCCCATAGATGGGTTGCAGCTGGAAGGGCATCCGCTGCGTAAAACATATATTGGATAAGTTGGCGGTTCATTCCGCTGAGGCGACCCCTGATGAATAAAGGGACTAAGCTAAATAGAAAATGAACGAATGAATGAATGAATATAGTATTTTTCTTACATTAATTAACTTACTTATTACAGTAAAAACAAAACAATCTAATTTATAATAGAATTACACTAGTTTTTGCCTTGATTTGCTCACCGATTCTTATTATTCTGCTCCCAATCTTATGTCTTCCATGTGTGACAGTATTTACATTTTTTAATAAAGCAGATTCATTTACCAAATTTAATTGAAACATTTAATTCCAGTTTGCTTTTTTGTAGCTAAAAACATTACATCAAATTAGAAATGAAGTTGTCAAAAGTTGTCAAAAGCAAAAGCCCCAGCTCTCTCCATCGGTCTTACTCTCCTCTCAGATGGGATAGTGGGACAAATCAAAGGTTACAATGGGTCTACTTTGGGCATCTCTGATTTAGATCAACTGGGATGATCAAGTCTTTTTCCATGCAATGCATCTGCATAAAATATAATAAAATACAAGCAAAAATAAATGAATAAACAGTGCTTTATGGTTATCTGGAGAGTCTAAAAGTATTCAAGTACAGAAATTGAACAATCGAATGTAAAATAACATGCTCATCATTTTATAAATGATAAAAAAATATTAATATTTAATGATATCTACATACCTTAATCTTTAATAAATAATCTAATCCGATGTGACTATTGCAGATACACACATTGCAATATCAATGGTCAAACAATATATTGTTCAGCCCTAGTCCAGTCCCTGAAAAACAACCCCACATCATATTCCCTCCTACACCAAAATTTACACTTGGCACAATGCAGTCAGGCAAGTACCATTCTCTTGGCAACTGCCAAACCCAAACTCATCCAACGGATTGGCAGACATAAAACCATGATTGAACACATCTCAGTTGCTCTAAAGTCCATTGGCGGTGCATACTAATACTGCTTAACCATTCTGAAATGTCTGAGACAGAGTCTGCCATAAGATTTGCCATTTGATTTAAATAAAATTATCTTCAAGAACTATTTCACAAGTTTATGTTTGCAAACATCAACCATTCACCTGTGAATGCAAGATAACGTGACAGCATTGACATCTGCTCTCTAAGGCGCAAATCATTTAATGTTGGGAGAAAAGGGTTACTGTGGTTTTCCAAATTGCAAACTTCCATTTTTATTATTGATCATTTTCCCTGGAAGTGTTTTGTTTTCTTGAAAACATGGGATGCAAATAGGGTTTTTATTTTCTTGTTTTCTCAGATAATTTCTGATATATTCCGATCTTTGGTATATTTTGAATTGAAATTCTGCTTTTGACCAGATTAGTTTTGAGCACCCTGCAGCATAATGAAATACACACATTTAAGGATGACTGCTGTTAACTATAAATAATAATATTTACAGTACTTTTGTTTGTATGGATGCATGTAACACATTAATTTACTTGGTTTAAATGCGGTATTGGATAAACAGTAGGATATACGGAATATGATTTAGAGATGACCGTTGCACTTTCCAGACTGTTAGCTTCCCAGTCAGCTTCCTTTAATGTTTCAATTACATTAGTTTCCTGTTCACCATGAGCTAGTTTGTTCCCCACATTTGGAAATCTAACTTGTTACAGAATATTCATGTGAAACCATTTCTGCTATATGTCTAAAGCCGTCAGTCTTCCTGCCTTATCTGCACTGATGTAATTGATTATAACTCAATTAATTTAACAGCGCAGTTAGGAGAACGGTGCAGAATTTTCAGAGTTCAAATGATGCGTAGGCAGACAATGAACTTAATTTTTGTCAAAACGTTATCGCACAGTGTATTATTTTTAGTAAGTGACGTCTGATTAATTAACAATTTTGTTATTATGAACTTTATATATATATATATATATATATATATATATATATTATATATATATATATATATATATATATATATATATATATATATGTGTGTGTGTGTGTGTGTGTGTGTGTGTGTGTGTGTGTGTATATGTATGTTTTTTACTAGTACTTCAAATAAGACTAGGCTTTTGACCTCAAAATTGATGAAATTGTAGATTGTTCTTTCTATATAAAATGGACATTTACCGGCCACTTTATTAGGTACACCTTACTTGTATCGAGTTGGACCCACTTTTGCCCTCAGAACTGCCTTAATCCTTTGTGGCATATATTCAACAAGGTACTGGAAATATTTCTCAAAGATTTGACATAATAGCATAGATATTGACATAATAGCATTACAGTCGCTGTAGATTTGTCGGCTGTACATCCATGATGTTGTGCGCGAAAATCACAGTAGATCATCAGTTTCTGAAGTACTCAGACCAGCCCCTATAGCACCAACAACCATGCCACCCAAGTCACTTAAATCACCTTTCTTCCCCATTCTGATGCTCGGTTTGAACTGCAGCAGATCGTCTTGACCATGTCTACATGCCTAAATTCATTGAGTTTCCTCCATGTGATTGGCTGATTAGTTGGACCTAATAAAGTGGCCGGTGAGTGTATTTATAATCAATTAAAATGAGATATTATTATAATTTATTTCTTTTATAACAAATACTTTTTTTCTACAAAGATGTTTTCATCAGTGTTTGAACCTAAATCTGTTTTTCAACATGCTCAAATAACCAAATCTGGCAACGTTAGGGCTCTTGAGAAAGCTGAGATCCAGGTGCACAGATAGACAAGGGGAAATCCATGATAGCATCAGCAACCAAAATCTGTCCTGATGTCTGACAAGTTCTGTTATTGAGTTAAGAGAGTCTGCTGAGTTGCGTATCCTGTGTGGTGTGCACTAATGCATGAATGAAACACACTGTTGATTCAATTGTGGAGCTGCAGGATGGGATTTGCCACAGGCATGAATCACCCTGTGGTGAATCCCACAGTGCCTTCTCTGTAAAACAGAGACTGACATTATGCACCTGTACCTGCATGTGCTATTGCTATTGGCCATGAAGATTTGGAAAAAAATTAAAAACATTGTATAATACCATGTATAAAATTGTTGCCTAATATTGAATGATGTTTTTGTGCATGGTAAAAGGGAGCAAAACTGCAATAATAGAGTTTACATTCAACATGTTTAATTATTGAGTACTGTTTAGTATTTTAAAACACAAATTTTGGGCTACAAATGCAGTTTCAAATATAAAATTGTTATTCATTTTTATATAAATTTTATTACATTTTTAAGTGATGTTTAACTGAGCACGAAACAAGTTAGTGTTTCCTATTATATTTTTTTTCTTGGAGAGAATTTTTTATTTCTTTTAGTTTGGTTGGAATAAAATAAAAATAGTTTAAATAATTTAAAAAGCAGCTAAGGTCAATTTTATTAGCATTAAAATAAAGTCTTATTTTCACTTATTTCTCTAAAATAAGTGATCTTTAGTGCCTGATAGATATACAATATAAAGTGGGTCTCAGATGGGACAATAAGCACTGTGTTAAATTCCATTTTCCCTGCCATCTCTTTAAAATATGAAAATTTAATTTTCCTAAATATTTTCAATGGAGTTTCTGTGCTAAATGAACTTAATAAAATTTAAAATAGTCAACGTTAACTTTTTTTCCCTGAAGTTTACCCTTGGCTGAAAAACACTAGCTGTGCATATAGCCTATTATTATGTAGTGTCATCATGGCAAAGACTAAAGAAATTGGTTATCAGAAGAAAGCTGAAAAACTGTAACTCTTGACTTCCAAAAACAAAACAAAAAAAGATCAAAACTATGAAGTCTGATTACAGGTTTCCAGTTTTCTTCAAAATCTGTTATTCAGTTTAACAAATCACAGAATCGTATAAAGGTTTGAAATTTGTAAAGGGTGAGTAAATGATAAAAGAATATTCATTTTAGGGTGAACTATCCCCGTAAGCTATATTTTATTATATTTATTAAATTCCAAAGTCAGTTCACTGATGAATATGTACATTTGTTGTACTTTGAGCTGTATGGTTTACAAGTGACTGGAGACAATGTGTAGAACAGTATGTAGGTTTATTTACCCATTAAACTTGTGGCAACAAGAATCCCTAAATATAGAATCATATGTCTATAAGCATCATCAAAATGACCCCATGCTGAATGCAACATGTAATCAAATGTCATGTTCAAATGTCATCTCATGTTGTACCACAACAGTTTATAGTTGTGTTTATATACAGTTTTAGTCAAAATATTATTAACGCCCCTGAATTATTAGCCCGCCTGTTTATTTTTTTCCCTAATTTCTATTTAACAGAAAGAAGATTTTTTCAACATATTTCTAAACATAATAGTTTTAATAACTCATTTCTAGTAACTGATTTATTTTATCTTTGTCATTATGGCAGTAAATAACATTTTACTAGATATTTTCAAGACACTTCTATACAGCTTAAAGTGACATTTAAAGGCCTAACTAGGTTAATTAGGTTAACTAGGCAGGTTAGGGTAATTAGGCAAGTTATTGTATAATGAGGGTTTGTTCTGTAGACCAGTGTTTCCCAACCCTGTTCCTGGAGGCACACCCAACAGTACATATTTTGGATGTCTCCCTTTTCTGACCCATTAACTTCAGGTGTTGGAGTCTCTTCTGATGTTATGATAGGTTGATTCAGGTGTGTTTGATTAGGGAGAGGTTGAAAATGTGTACTGTTGGTGTGCCTTCAGGAACAGGGTTAGTAAACACTGCTGTAGACAATCAAAAAAAAATTATATAGCTTAAAGGGGCTAATAATTATGACCTTAAAATGGTTTAAAAACAATAAAAACTGCTTTTATTCTAGCTGAAATAAAACAAATAAGAGTTTCTCCTGTAGAAAAAAATGTTATCAGATTACTGTGAAAATTCCCTTGCTCTGTTAAACATCATTTGGGAAATATTTAAAAAAGAAAAAAATTCAAAGGGGGGCTAATAATTATGACTTCAACTGTATATGTATATACAGTATATATTCTGATTTAAACTGTATATATTTATGATTTTACAGCATTGTATGTTTTAATAGTTTTGTGAATGTCTTTTCATAGTTAATTTAGTCATAAATGTTTTAAGTCCATGTGAACTGGATGTTGCTGGGACTTTTATTTCAGTATCTTGATGTACTTCCATCTAAAACAAAATATTGAACTGGAGGCAGTGCTTTTTTGTGCAGTATTCCCTGGTTAAGGGCTGTGGTTAACAATATTGTAGCTGAAGCCATTAAGCTAAAGTCAACAGAGAAGGACCACCACCCCAAATGAGAAAACAAATGTTCAGAGTTTGATTTTAGATTACCAATAGTGCTAGTTGATTAATCGAATTGAAATTGCAAACTCAATTGAGCAAAGCTGTGATTTGTTGTGCACATCTACTCAAGGTAGCATGGTGTGAATTTTAGTAAATCTCCTCCTGAAGGCAAGAGGGTGCTCTCACGAAACCTATAAACCAATCCTAATAGGTTTAAAATAGACAGTATAGCCAAATAGACAATGTAGGCAATTTAGCTACAAACTAAAAAAAAAGTGACAAATCTAGTTACATTTTTTGGTGTTAGCAGAGATTTTTATAGACTCTCAAGTGTCTGTAGTATCGTTCCTACTCTTCTGAACGAGCTGTGGGTGATGCCATTGGCCCCTTCTTCGCCTCTTACAGTCCTCATACAGCAGTCTCTCTATTTAATTTGACCGTTTATTCTTTTCTTGTTCACAATCACAGATATTTTAGTGACAGTTTCGGAACTTGCTGAGATTATTACTTCTGCGAGATTACTGCAAATTCACTACATATCTATACTGTATCCAAACAGCAATACATTTTGTTAAATTGACATGCATACATAAAGTGTAGTGCAAAGGTTTATTAACCTTAGGCTGTTAAAAAAACAGAAACTGTTGGACGTGATGACGTCAGTAATATGCAAATTGACGTATGACCTAATCTAGTGACATTAATCTATTAATCTAGCGATCTAAAAGAGTCCGAAAGACCTCTAAAACACTGAAACCCTCTAAAACTCTACGACCCTGAATACAATTGCACATCGGACAAAAGCGCTTCTTTGGCAATGACATTCCATACATAAGTATCATTCCGGTTTCCACAAGACGTCTGTGAGCGAACCATTATGAATCAATAACCCTTGGAGGAGACTAAAGACAGGCGATATTCTTCAGCTCATTAGGCCCTAATTTCTATTCGGCTTGTAATTGCCTCTTGTTTTGTGTATTTTCTCGTCTCAGATGACCTCGATTAAATGTGACTGATTTGTTTTCTCAATGACCCACTCAGGCCCATCAAACCCAGCATTCATTCTCACAATCCACACTCATAATAGGGCTACTTGTAGAGCCAGGACCGAAAAACACATCGGTTTTGGTTTGGAGGAAACGGGGCGGCATTCGCAATCATTAGCTGTCTCTAAAGAAGCCAGGCAGCGCATATATGTGTGTGTGCGTGTACGGGGGTCTGGACAGCGTTGAAAATGGGTTTTAATGATGGTCTCCTCCTCCCCCTCTCCTGCTGACTGTATAGCAGCGTTTCAGTGTCTGTCAGCCGCTTTCTCTGACCGTCCTGACCAGTGTAATTGTTGCCTTGTGCTCTGCCTCCTCTGTACACAATGACTCGGTGTCGTTCGAGATGAGAAAATTATGTGCCAACAACTGACAAGGTGTAATTGCTGGACCAGTTTAAGCTGCGCTGCAAACTTTCTGTGAAAGTGGTATTTTTAACTTTGTAGAACAGAGCGGCATGTTCGTGATAACTTGATGTGCTATTCCAGCTAAACGAAGAGTAACTGAGGTTGCAATAGTGCTGATTCTTGCAGTTTTTTTATTATTAATATTACAGGGATTTTTTCTTTTGCTTTTTTCGGCTTAGCTACATTTTCTGAAAGGATAATTCACAGATTTGGCAAATTTTGTGGAAAGTATTTAATATTTTACTTATTTTGCGAGATATTAGTATTCAGCTTAAAGTGCAATTTAGGCTAATTATAGGTTAATTAAAAACATTAGGTAAATAAGGCAAGTTATTGGACAACTGTAGCTACGTTTACATCCACCTATTTTTATGCGCTTTTTGGATATGAGTAAAAAACGGTTGATGGAAATGACAAGATGTGCATAAATTTCGAAAATGCGCATAAGAAACATATGCGCACAACTGAGCAGGATAAACTTAATATTTAATAAGAAAAGATGCGCATAAACTACCATGGAAACACTTCCAAATTCCAGTATGCACATAAAAAAGTCAAATGATTTTGTTATAAGAGATCATGATATAATGATTATGATAATGTGTGTGAATGGACAAACCAGCAGGCTGACCGCATTGTAAATCATCTAAAATGTTGTTTTGGTCATTCAAAAGTGCCTTAACCATTTCAGTATTTGTGTTATTATATTATTAATGACCTCCAGATCTGTCAAGAGTGTCTGTGCTCCATGTCTCACGCCTTCAAACGCCACCACGTGTAGATTGCGCGTCGGCATACTGTCTTCTAAGGCGCAAATAATTAATTAAATAAAGAAAAGACGCAGCTTCTCCTACATCAACGAATTCCATTTTTACTGTTGATATTTGACGCCAGTTAATCAGGAAGTGACGATTTTGTTCTCTTTGACTACTTAAATGGAAACGCTGCTTTATTTGCATGTTTTATATGCGATATTCCAGTTCTGCGCATACATTTAATTCGCATCTTTGGATGAAAACATAGCCAGTGATTTGTTCTGTAACCAATTTAAAGGGCACCTATTTTATCCCTTTTCAAGATTTAATAGAAGTCTTTTGTGTCTCCAGAATGTGTCTGTAAAGTTTCAGCTCAAAACCACCATTAGATTATTATTATACCTTTTTAAATTTGGGAAATTTGACCTGTTAGGACTTTGTTGCTGATTTTGTAGCCTGTGCCTTTAATGCAAACGAGCTGGTTCTCCTTGTGGTTCTCAAGTGCATATCAGAGATCTGTCTGTATTGCTCTAGTGCGTGTAGCCTTCACGTAGATAAAGAGCATGGAGACAAACAAGAATGAAACATCTCCCTTATTTTAATAAGAACGTTCCCAACTGGTATTTGATATATTTGTTGTGGACTTAATTCAAGCCTTTCTGCAATGATGAGTCACACACAATGTAAAGTTAAAGTTCGTGCACATGCACACACACACACACGTTTAGCTTTGCACTGTTTTTGCATGGCAAATGTGACAGGATACACATGAATATACACTGCTGTATGGACATCCGTTATTTTAACGTACAAAATAAACCTAATTTAGCGTCCACAAACTGGGATTGAAGCATCTTCTTTTATAATTGTACTTACATGCGGCTATGGTGGGGAATTACGTAGCAATTTTATTGTGTTTATTACAAAACATGCACTGTTTTAAAAACGTTTTAAACTTGTAAAACTCATTCTCGAGGTGCAGATGATCACAGAGAGCTGAACAGATCTTTTAATCCCAGTTGCTTTGCGCACGTCATGTGAATATGATTATAGGCATTACTACGTAGACACGTTAATATGCATCTGTCAATCAATTCGGTGGGTCGGGAAAACCGCACTTCTACATCAAGTTTGGTTTGGGCTTCAAAATGGGAGGGATTTGTATCCTATTTTAACATCTGGATATAAAAAAGATTTGTTATGTTTCTATCACTTCAATATGACTATGGAGACACTATTTCCCAATCCCAATTCTACCCCTTAGCCCTTCCCCTTACCCCTATCCCTCGTTTTGCGCATGTATGCCAAGGGGTAGGAGTGTTCCAATTCTCTTTAGCTCTTTGGCGTAGGGCTAGGGCAAGGGGTGAATACCCCTTCGAACAAAGATTTTTCAGCACCACACTCGAAACCTAGGGGTAAGACAATTTACCCCTAAGACAACTAACCGCATCTGTTTAATGTTCATCATTTTTTATTATTATTATTTTATTTTTTCAGATTATTTTGTGTTGTCACTTGTCACTTTATGTACACTGGAAGCTTCTGTAGCCAAAACAAATTCCTTGTGTGTGTGAAGCACACTTGGCAATAAAACTGATTCTGATTCTGATTCTGATTTCCCTGAATACTCCTGCCACAACAGGCAGTATTGCTGAACCCGAAAGTAAGGAGATCCACAAATTAGTATTTTTTGTCATTATTACGAATTTTTAGGACAAACAAACATATGTTTTATTATATTCATAACCATGTTCATGTTTTACCGTTATGCTTAAAAAAAAACACACTAGAAAAACGCTAAATTTTGCGATCTATTATCCCTATTAATAACTCCTGTACAGCAGCCACACAACATTCTGTCACGCGATGACACTGGAATACCCTGTCAGTAATGTCTAGTGGCTGGGAATAAGCTTTTTACAGTGTCTGCTATAATGTTAATGTTGTGTTTGTGTGTTTACATAGATGAATATGGCCACTGTGTAAATACACAGTATAGTTACAGCACAACTGGAATAACTACAGCAGTCGTGATCGTCTGATCTCACATGAAGCATGAGATGACATATGATGACGTGTGCAGGTGCTGTAGTGCTGTCCCAATTCTTTGGGGTAAATTTTGAAGCCCTTCAAAAGCCCCCTTTTTGAGGCCCCCTTTGAAGGGGTAGGGGTACAAAAATAGATTTGGGATTGGGCCTAAACCTACACACAGGTCTGTCCAATCAGAATACAAAAAATTATTTTCATCACAGTTGCCTTTTAAAAAAATCTATTGAACCTAAAAATCTGAGAAATAAGATTTTCTTCAGAATAAAAAATATAATGCGCTTGCTCTATTAAATAACAGCACACTGTAAAAATACTGAAAAAACTTCTTGAAAAAGAATAAAAATTTTACTGGATGGCTAATAATTTTTCCTTCAACTATTTCCTAGTTCAGAAGCAAAAACCTCTAGGTGCCATCTGGAATTTATATATATATATATATATATATATATATATATATATATATATATATATATATATATATATATATATATATATATATATATATATTATGATAAATATAACTCAAGCATATAAATCAAGACCTTGAAGCTGATTGCAGAAGGAGTCAAATATGTTTTCTGCATGAAATAATCAGATTTTTAAATTACGCTAAAGTAAATGTTTTTAATTTGTTCTTATTTTCACGTTAGACCACAGGGCATGTGTTGCAGATAATGGAAGCATCTTCAGTCTTTTCAGAGTTTGACGCATTGGCCATTACAATATCCCTGAGGGTAATGAGTGAAAAGCTGCGGCCATCCAAGTCCAAACTCTTTGAACATTTGTGCATGTGGTGGCTTTATTGCAAAATGCCCTCAAGGTCTTCTATTCTAAATAGAGAATAATGAATATCACCATAGTGTACTCTAATGCAGTCATGACTCCTCAACAACCAGGAAAGAAACTGCACTTTTTGAAGCCAATATTTCATGTCGTTATTGTTGATTTCTGATTCATATCTTGAGTTATATCTCAGTATTTTAACATTCTTCTTTAAATTTATGAGAAAAATTCAAAGTTGTGCAATATCAACTCAGAATTCTGAGAAATAAGTCACAATTTTGAATCATAAGCTCTGAATGGGCAATGAATGCATGGGGACGTGGTACATTTTGATTTCACATAGACTTTAAAAAAAAATCCATATTGGTTGACCAATATTATTTTTGTTGCACACTCTCCGAAATTAAGTTACGAGAGAAGAGATGAGTAAGGAGGGAAGAGCAATTCTAGCGTTATGGATGTGACGTTTGCAGTAAATACACAAAACATAAATTCACAGAGAAAGTATGTGTTAACATTATATTGAAACATCTGTTTCTTTTTTACAGAGTTTTGGGATCATAAAAATATCAATGTGTAAACATTTTTCATTTTTTAAGTGAGGAAAATAAACAAGCATTATAGATGTGACAAAAAAAGTCTGCGAGTTTACAGTTTACAACATACTTTGTAGAACTCCTGTGAATTAAACTGCATGACACAAAATAAATGATACTAATCAAAAGGGTAAGAGTTGACTTTCTATAAAACAAAAATGATTAATTTTATTTAATTTGTCATTTTTTGCATTTATGAAGAAAAAGCTTCATTATGGATGTGACACCTCTCCATTATTGATGTGACAGATGTGAAATTGGCACTTGTGTGGCTTTGGTTAATTAAATATAATTGGTTGAAAACATTAACAGAGACATTTTTGAGTATTCTTAAGGCTGATTTATACTTGACGCGTTTGCTAGTTCACTTGAGTGCACGTGACGAGAATATGTTTTTCCATCATTCAGAGGTTTTACACTGATGTATGTATTCAAATTTTAATTTAAAGGGCACCTATGGTAAAAAATCTACTTTTCAAGCTGTTTGGACAGACATATGTGCATGTATGGTGTATAGACCATCATATTGGGGTGATATAAGCACATCCAGTGCTTTTTTTTTCAATTTAACAACATAAAAAACGGTGGACCAATAGGAGCGGTTTTCAAACCAACCGCAACTTTACGTAGCAGTGCGGTCCCCCCGCCTACCAATATTGATTGACAGGCGCGTCATCATATCCTCAGTTTGTTGATTCACGTCCGCCATTTTCAGCGTGAGTCGAAGCGATATCACTAAAGGAACACGCTAGCTCTATTTTTAGATGCAAGGCTCATTGGGCTCAACACAAGAGCAATATTCTCCACGTTATCGCTCTAATCGGAATTATTGGTTGTATTTTTAGGTAGGTTTGCAAACATGTGTACTTCTCATTGAGTCTACCTTATACTTCAGCCGTTTGTATTTCTCGCGATCCCAGAAGCTCCCTGTGATCTTAACTAGCATGCATTATAGAATTCTAAACATAGGTTTCTATCAGGGTACACTCAAGTCGACGGCTGGGCGCCGCGGACCGCTGCAGACTTGAAGCACCGTTGTGTGTACCCTGATAGAAACCTATGTTTAGAATTCAAAAATGCGTGGCGCGACGATTCGGGACACTTCATGTTTCTGCCGCGCCACAGAGAGTGTCTGGTGTGCTGTGTCGTGGCTTCGAGCGGCGCATCCGGTGCCTCAGTCAAAGTTAATTCAGTGTGCGTGGTTATTAGTTTCTGTGTACAAGCTCGGCACTTGAAGCTAGCACACAGTTGGCTGTAAAACTGTACAAAGACACATATGATTTTGTACTCTCTGCTTGGTCTGTGTCCGAGCCGTACATGTACGACTGATTGCTGAACCTCTCACTCCTGCCCCTTCTCTGTCTGCCTGTCAGACTCTGTTGCAAACGCAGAGCGGGTGAGCTCATGGCCCCGCCCCTTGTTACGTTGGCGGGAAGCCGAAACTAATTTACATGTGAAGCAACACACCCATAAATCAGCAAACTGTGGACACGCCCCCAACATGACACTTTTTAACACATTATAATAAAAAAATCTGAATTGTGTTTTAAACTGAACCTAAACTGGCACACTCAGAAGAACCATAATATTAATATTAAATCATAAAAAAGAGGTAAACTATGTGCCCTTTAAAACAATTTAATAGTTACAAAAGTAAAATGAAACAACTAAATTATTTCTTTGATAATTGGAAATGAATATTTGAACCTATCGATTTCCAGTATACTGATGCCCTGTTTTTCTAGGCTTTATTAGTGATAATGGTCAGGATTGTTGGACCAATATTGCCTTTTAAGCATATAAGTAGAGGACACAAACTAGTCAGACGGTTATGTGTGAATTGTGGAACGGGCTAAATCTAAAAAAAAAAAACTTTTTCAGTAAGTGTACTTTTTTTGCTTTTATTCTTGCTATTAAAATATATATATTTGTAGAGCAACCCATGTTCTGTTGCCATTAATATTTTAATAAACTTTAACAGGTGGAACTGTCTGAGATATGAACAAAAGCAAGTGATGCATCAAAGTTTGATTAAAAAAACATCTTGAACGGTTATAAAAATCCTTATAATCATTAAAATAATTTATCAAAATAATCTACCTTTGTTAAATGTGTTCTTGTAAGAAGTAAAAAGCAAAGGTTAATTTATTTATTTACGTATTTATTTCTTTGTATTTTACTTTTTTTTTACTATTATGATTATTCTCTCTATATTAGATTTTTGCTCTGATTTGTTTCCTTTTTTGTTAATGATTTATTATTTTCGGGTGGGTGGGATGGGGTAATAATAGAAAATGAAGTTGGTTGGTATCCTTGTCTATAACTATGTATGCAAGATTATTTTCAACTGTTCAATAAAAATTTGATCACAAAAAAAAAAATCTTGAATGATATTAATTCTATGACGTAGTTCTAGAAACTTCCTACTTCTATGTTTATCCAGCTGATTTTACTCTGGGTTTCTTTTGACCGCCCCCTGTTGTTTTAGAAATGATCTCATTGTCGAACGTGTCAAGTATAAAAACCTTATAAAGTATAAATCAGCCTTTACAGTACTGTGATACAACCCTACATTTTTTTTTTTTTACATGGCAAGGTTGACATTTCCATGGAATTGCTCGGAACTTTACAAAAGCTACACATTTGTACCTAAACACATTATATTAGTGGCTTAAAGCTGCATATTTGTACCTAAAAAGTACAAATGCACCATTTGAAATTGGTTGGGGATGTTTCTCAGTACTGGGTTGGAGCTGGAAGGGCATCTGCTGTGTAAAACATATGCTGGATAAGTTGGTGGTTCATTCCGCTGTGGCGACCCGTGATGAATAAGAGACTAAACTGAAGGAAAATGAATGAATGAATGAATGAATGAATGAATGAAGTTGGTTGGAATTAATGTTCTTTTGTAAAAATGTAAGTTCAAAAAAATAAAAATGCATTTATGCTCGGGTGTTGACATTATCATGCCATGAGTTCACAAGACAAGTGTGCAGATGCAATTATAGAACAAATCGAATGCTGTGTTTTTTCAGGTCACTGGTGTCTCTGTGTTCTCTCTAAAATGTATATTCATTAAAGGCACTGGCAGAGAAAACCAGGCCTGCAATTATCCTGTCAGGCCACAAGTTGTGTAGTTCCATTTCTGCCTCATTTAGGGATTTACCGAGTTTTCGCTCACAACTCAAACAATCATCTAACAATCAGTCAGGTATTCCATAGCTAAATACAATCTATTAATAATGGAATTCAAGCTTAGTCTGTCCTCTTTACATTTTTATATAATTGTTTTTTTTTTCATGTTGAATGAGTTTTTTATTTATTAACAATTCTTGAACAACTTTTTAGAATTACACAAAAGACTGAAATAACAATCAATTTGCATACATTCACAATCTTTCCATCCTCATTTATAATACAACATATATAAATAAATTAAATAACAAAAATTAACAAAAAAATAAATGCTGAAGAAAATTAAGTAGCAGGGGAGTTAATGTTCTCATAATATGAAACAAAAATCCTCTAATGATGAATATAAGTATCTTGCTTTTTGGCTTTTCATCTCTCTAAATGTCTTCAAATATATCACAAATTCTTCTTTAAGCACCATTAGTCTTGGGGGAATTTTGAAAAATTTACATTTATGAATATAGTATTTTAATGATAACAACAAATTATTCATTATATAAGATATCTCTTTATCCTCAAGTATTAGGCCAAACCTGTCGGCGCAATAGCCTAGTGGTTAGTGCGCTGCATATGGTGCAATAGCACTTCAGGGCGTCCTGAGTTTGAATCCCAGCTTGTGAAGATTTCCCATCTCAACCCCCCCCCCCCCCCCCCCCCCCCCCGTTCTCTCCCACTTCACTTCCAGTCTGAAATACTGTCCTGTCAATTTAATAAGGGTCAAAATAAATCTTTAAAAAAAAAAAAGTTTTAGGCCAAACTTAATAATTTCTCATGAGAAGATAAGTCTTAAAGATATTTTCTGTTGTATCCAAACTAAAACTTCGTCCCAAAATCTTTGTACCACATTACATTGGAAAAACAAGTGTTCAGTTGTTTCAAAATCTAAATTACAAAACTGGCATACATTTGAGTCACCAATATTGAATTTTAACCGTAGAAATTATTTTGCATGATAAATATGATTCATAATTTTAAAGTGCACTTCTTTACATTTTAGGATTAACAGGATATGAAAGAAATCTTTTTCTGAAATCCTACACATTTTTCTTATCACAATGAGTCCCCTTCATTATACTGGGGTGTTAGGACCCACACAGACCGCAGATTGAGCGCCCCCTGCTGGCCTCACTAACACCACTTCCAGCAGCAACCTAGCTTTCCCATGTGGTCTCCCATCCAGGTACTGCTTAGGTACTAAGCAGGGCTGCAAGCTTCAGTGGGCGACCATGTGAGAGTTGCAGAGAGCTAGCTGCCAGCTAAAGAAACATATAGCATATAAAGCATATAAACTATTTATATATAGTTAATTTTTTTACTAAATAAGTTACAATCAAATTGTAGCTTTTTTTCTAAATGTTGTGCATTTAGGACACACAAAGAGCAAGAAGGTGTTAATTGTTAATTAAAATAAAGTACACTGTAAAAAAATCCAGGTTGCCTTAAATTTTTAACCTGAATCAAATTAACCTTATGAGTCCATTGAACATATATTATGTTAACCTGACCTAAAACAGCTTGCACAACTTATAATATTAGGTTAGAACATGATTAACTTAGTTCAATAAGTAACAGTGACCTAAAAACATATGCTGTCAGTACTAGTTAATCATACTTTATTTACAGTGTAGAAATAAAATGTATAATGTATATTTATATAAATACTGCAAGCTTACATTTAGAAACAAATTGTATAAAACCTTTTTTTGCCTTTGCATCTAACTGAAATAAGCTAAAGGTACTAAAATAGCCCAAACAAAATATAAAAAATATAAATATAAAATTATATATTAAATAAATATAAATAATATTTAACATATATTTAAATAAGACTGCATAAAAGTCACACAAACTTGTTTCTAGTTATATAGAGTTTCTGAAATTTCAATCGAGTGTTTTCAAGGTTTGAAAACTGCTTTGATTTTGCATAAAGTGCTAGAAACTGCTTGAAAATTTCAGAATAATTTCTTACTAAAATAGGTAATAGGAATTAACTATTTAAATAATTTTTTTTTTGTTTTTGTCCACAACGAAAACACCAGAGTCTGTGCATGTCTTTTAAAAATCTTTACCCTTTGCTTAAACATTGAGAGAAGACAAAATACATGGGGTCGCCACAGCAGAATGAACCGCCAACTTATCCAGCACATGTTTTACACAGCGGATGCCCTTCCAGCTGCAACCCATCTCTAGGAAACATCCATACACTCTCATACACTACAGACAATTTTAGCTTACCCAAATCACCTGTACCGCATGTCTTTGGACTATGGGGGAAACCGGAGCACCCGGAGGAAACCCACGCGAACGCAGGGAGAACATGCAAACTACACACAGAAACGCCAACTGACCCAGCCGAGGCTCGAACCAGTGACCATCATGCTGTGAGGCGTGAATTATTTAATAATTAAAATAATAATAATAATAATAATAATAATAATAATAATTATTATTATTATTATTATTATTATTATTATTATTATTATTATTAGTGAACAATGCATGAAATTACATAAAATTCATATAAATTTAAGATGAAAGATGACACATTTAATATGTCAGTAAATGACTATTGAGAGAGAAAATGACAAATATAAATTCCAGGTTGGTCTTGGGGCACACAAACAAACAAACAAACATGGCTTCAAACTATATTCCTTAGAATACGTTGCTATAATATAGAATATTATAACAGATTGCATTTCATATAATGTGAAGAAGTATGTAAATGTATGCAAATGTGTCATTTCCCACACTTGTAAAGAAAGTAAAGCACCTGGAAAGTGCTTGAAAAGTGCTTACATTTGTTTTTGGAAAAGCTGTATGTGTGTGCATGTGTGTGTGTGTGTGTGTGTGTGTGCATGCCGGTTTGAGCATTGTAGACATGTGTCAGAGAGCAGAGCACTGAGGTTGGATATCCTCACTCACAGGATATCCGTCTGTTATATCACTCACTTTCAGAAAAGACGTTGGTCGTGTTCAAGACAAGCAGCCATCATTGTTTCAGCTTCTGTTCAGTGTGTGTGTGTGTATTAATGTCTGTGTGGTGTGTGGTTACAGTGAGTCGTGGTTGAGTTGCTTACTGGTGTCTGGTGTAACTGTGATCGCATTTGTGTATGTGTGTGTGTGTGATGAGAGAGGTGTGGGTGTACAGTATACTGCATTGGGTTAGTCATGTATGTCTGGCACTGAGCCCTTCTCCCGCTTACAGTTTCGTGAAGAAACTGTCTATTAATAGATCACTTCTTATCCCACTTGGCAACAGGAAGGGAACTGAAGACAAGAAAAGGGAACTATTGTGGCCAAAAAAAAAAAACCAAACACAAGCAAAAGAGGAACATTAAAGCAAAGCATCAACTTTTCATTTTCTTATGCAACACGTTTCCTATCATAAAAAATTTGGGCTTGTAAAAATCTCTTATGGTCAGTAAAGCTGCATTATTTTTATTCAAATACAGTACATATTAAGAAGTAGTCGAACAATTTGAAATGTCAAAGCTGAATCATCCATTACAGTAGTCTTTGTCATTACTTCATTGTCATGTGACTTAAAAATCATTCTAATATGCTCATTCACTGCTTTCGTATTATAAATGTTGCTTTACTTAATAATTTTCCAGTATTTTAATGGTTCCATGATGAATAAACTATTAAAAATAACTTTTTATTAAAAAATAAGCTTTTCTAACGTTTTTACAGTGACTTTGAGTCAAGTTAATGCTTCCATGCTGAATAGAAGTATTAATTTCTTCTAAGTAATGTGTACCTAATAATGTGGCCGGTGAGTGTATATACATACATGTAAACATCAGGACAGTGCGTTTAGGTTTCATTCCAGCTAAATAGTCCCGAGGTATCGAAAAAAATCTGAGAAAATATTCAAGCGCTTTTGCTGATTTCAATCCTTTTTAAGGGGGTCACATACCAAGAGCTACATCACACCACATCTTTTAGAATTGTAAAGATTGTTTTCTTTAAGGGTACACCAAGCGTAAAACTTATGAAGCAAATACAAAACAATAACAAACTGCAATTCATTGACTGGCCACTGTGGGCTGGCTCCAACACAGAGCGAATTCCCATAGACTCCTATATTAAAATCCACAAATGTACGGCAAAAAAAGGTAATTATAGCCTGGTCCGAAAAATGATTTTGTTTATATAGCTAATATTACCATTCCTGACAACCGTGAGGGTGTGAAATTTGTTATATTTTACCTGTTTAATTTAAATCAAGCCTTAGGATTCTGCATAATTAAGTGCATGGTCACTAAAACATTATTATTATTTTTTAAGACCAAACTGTTCACATTGCTTAGCAACGTACCAAAACATTGGTTGGTCAGGCTGGCCCAAATGATCAATGCGGGGACTCGTCTATCATGGTGGTCTTTCAGGAATATGTCTCATGCACTCCGTTCCTTCATGAACACCACAGCATCAGCTCGGGATACTGCTATGTGATGCATTGAGTGTATGCTTTACTAAAAATATAGGTCTTTAATCTAGTTTTTAACTGCGAGAGTGTGTCTGAGCCTGGAACATTATCAGGAAGGCTATTCCAGAGTTTAGGAGCCAGAAATGAGAAGGCTCGACCTCCTTTACTCAACTCTGCTATCCTAGGTACTACCAGAAGCCTTGAGTTTTGAGATCTTAAGGAGCGGGTTGGATTGTAGCGAGGCAGAAGGTTGGTTAGATAAACAGGAGCTAGCTTATTTATAATCAATACAGAACTTAAGCAGCCAGTGTAAGGAGGATAAAATTGGGGTGATATGATCATATTTTCTAGACCTGGTAAGAACTCTAGCAGCTGCATTTTGTACTAGCTGAAGTTTATTAATAAAGGATGCTGGGCAACCAGCGATCAAAGCATTACAGTAATCCAGCCTAGAAGTCATAAAAGCATCACCTAGCTTTACTGCATCTGAGATGAATAGCATATTTTGTAACTTAGTAATATTTCTCAGATGAAAGAAGGCAGTTTTTGTGACATGGGAGATATGATTTGTTACACATTTTTTACAGTTATACGCCTCATTTTCTATTTTATTATGAGATTTAAATACTGCTTTTTAGTGACATTTTAGGCACTATTTTTAGCTGAATTAGCTTGTCAGATTGTCATCATAACCTCACTCTTTATATATCAAAACTATTTCCTAAAGATTTATAATAAAGAAATGTGAAATAATACTTATTTTTAAAATATATATTTATTACATCATATATTATTAGAAAAGATGGGAATCTTTTAAAGTTTTAAATTAGAAACTGTTGTCTATTGTCATTTAGGTAAATAACAAACTTTACTCAGTCAGAATGTGGCCATTTGAATAAATAAATAATTAAAGCATAATATATAATAATAATAATAATAATAATAATAATAATAATAATAATAATAATAATAATAATAATAATGTAGATCTTAACATTTTTTAGCCTCTCTTGTAAATAAAAATACATTGGAAAATTAATGGATAACAACAATAGCCAAAATAGTATTCAAATCAATTTCAAGATGATCTGCTTTTGGTGCTTCACACTTTTTTATTGGTCCTTTTTTGTTTTAAGAATAAGGTCTAAGATTTAGAAAAAAGTTACCTGTAAAATGTTTTCTCTGTTTAAAAACAATGCAGTAGCGAAAGATGACCTCTCCTACGTCAGATTATAAAATGAAAAACTGATTAGCTGAATTCACACCGAAGTGACCGCCATCTGAGGATTCCGCTTGGTCTTAAAGCCTTTTTTGATGGGTTATCTGCCCTATTTATAATGGCAAAGCAGTCAAAATAGGACAAATGAGCTCATGTATGGGATTCTGGACCTTTGTCAGTGAGGGGTGGGTCTTCCGAACCCCCCTGGCTACAGGCCTGTACTAATTGTCATGTTGTTGTTCCCACGTCACTTCTACAACTGGACGACTATTCAACAGTTCACATGTGTGAAAGTGAGTTCTCACAGAGTTTTCACAACAGTCACACGTCACTTATCGCCCAGCAGCACGATTAAATGTCAAGCAGGTATATTTAGTAAAGACGGAGCGAGTTGAGTGTTTAGTAGCTGAGCAGAGTGGGTGTTTTGAGTGTCCGCGAGTGCGGATGGATTCGCTGTTTAAGTTGACACAGCTGTGCACCAGGATGTCAGATCGAACCCTGCGTCTCTGTTTGCAATTCTCCCCTCAGAGAGCATATTTCCTTTGCTATAAATAGCCGTCCTCCCATATATGCCTGTGGATTTGTGTTTGTTTGTTTTTCCCTCTCTTCCATGTTCCTGCTATATTTGTGGATGAATGACCAGGAAGGAGCGTGACTGCTCACAGGTCTATGGCCCTTGTTTATTGTCGCTTAGTGCTGGGAAGATGTGAGATGACAGCGTAGTGAAGGCGAGCTGCTGACAGGATGACCCCCATCTCTCTCTCTCTCCGACCGCCTTCCTCTAGCCCCGTCATGTCAGAGACCCCCGGTTTATGCAGAGGTGAAACTGCATGCGCTGGCTTTGAAAACTGCAGCGGGTTGTCTGGAGTGTCACTTTCACAGGAGACTGGCTCAGTTATCCGGCTCTGCAAAATTGATGATCTTGAGGAAAGTTTCACTTAGAAGGTTTAAAGATGGAGATCTCAGGTTTGAGGTCTTGTGCCTTTGTTTTCACTTATTTGAATGTGTTTGGAGTTGGCTTGGGCCGGTATAAGATTCTTATTATAATTATTTTCTGCTGGAGATACTATTGCCCTGAAAATCTAAATAAAAAAGTCGTTAAAAAAGTACATATACCGTAAGAAGAACAATATTGATATTGTAAACAGTTTTAGGTACTTGGAGATTATTTTAGATAGTGAACACGCAGACTATATCTATAAGAAGGCAACACAGAGACCCTTTCTTTTAAGGACATTAAATAGTTTTAATGTTTCCTCCGGGTGCTCCGGTTTCCCTCATATTCCAAAGACGTGGTATAGGTGAATTGGATGAACTAATTTGGCCGTATGTGTGTGTGAGAATGCGAGCGTGTATGGGTGTTTCTCAATACTGGGTTGCAGCTGTAAGGGCATCAGCTGTGTAAAATATATGCCAGAGTAGTTGGCGGTTTATTCCGCTGTGGCGACCTCTGATGATTCAGTGACTAATTCAGAGCATCAATAAAAGGGGCACCAACAGACTTTTAAAGGAATAGTTAAAAAAATTCTAAATGAAAAATTCTCCCATCATTTACTCACCCTTGACTTGTTCCAAACCTTTTGAGTTTTATTTGTTTAACTAAACACAAAATAAGATATTTTGAAGAATAATGGAAACCTGTATCCATTGACATTCACAGTAGGAAAAACAAATATTATGGAAGTCAATGGTTACTGGTTTCCAACATTTTTCAGAATAGCTTATTTTGTGGTTTATCATTATTTTGTTGATTGTTCCTTTTCACATATATACTATATTGTGTTTGCCTCTTTACTGTCTGTTGTTTTAAGTTACCTCTATGGCATCTGTGTTCCCTGTATGTTTTGCTTTTGTTTTAATGCACAACACGCTTGACCATAACAGTTAGAATTGATGGTGATCAGAAATGAAAATATTTAGGATATGTATACCTAAACGACGACACAGTGGCTCAGTAATTAGAACTGTCGCCTCACAGCAAGAAGGTCGCTGGTTCGAGTCCCGGCTGAATCAGTTGGGATTTCTGTGTGGAGTTTGGATGTTCTCCCCGTGTTTGTGTGGGTTTCCTCCAGGTGTTATGATTTTAGTCCAAAAACATGCAGTATAGGTGAATTGATTAAACTAAATATGTGTGTGAATGTGAGTGTGCATGGATGTTTCCCAGTACTGGGTTGCAGCTGGAAGGGCATCCTCTGTGTAAAACATATGCTAGATAAGTTGGCGGTTTATTCCACTGTGGCGACCACCGATGAATAAAGGGACTTAGCTGAAGGAAAATCAGTAAATGAATTGCTAGAAAAACATATAAAATGCAAGTAAAGTGTTTACTTTAATACTTTAAGTAACTTTAAAAAATAATGTTTCCATCACCACTTTGAACTGTACTTATTCAAATATATTTATCATGCTAAATGTGACTATATTATACATTATTTAGTACTTTCCTAGCAACCTGGTGTTTTAAAGTATAGCGACAAAGGTAAACATGTAAAATTGAAATTAATTAGCAGTTTGTTTGTTTGGTTTTTCATTCCAGGAAATCTTTTAATAGAGATTTAAATCCCATCCAATATTACTTGTTCTAAATATGCCTGATAAAAAAAACATACAAACTAAAGTTTGTCACATGGAATATAATTTTGGTGGTGTCTTTGATGTGTGAAAAAAATAAAGCTGTATTATAAATGTCTTGTTTTGATTTTGTCCTTTACTACACTGTAATCATATTTAAATCATAGAATTTTTATGAAAACGAATGATCGCTTCAGCAATAATGTGATTTCTTATACAATTCAATTCATCTTTATTTCTATAGCGCTTTTACAATGTAGATTGAGTCAAAGCAGCTTAACATAGAAGATTATAATAAATTGAAATTGAAACTGTCAATCCAGTTTTCAGAGTTAAATTTCAATGTATTTCAGTTCAGTGTGGTTTAATTTTTTCTGTTGAAAGTCTAAACACTGATGATTTCCAGTAGGGCTGCACGATATTGGAAAAATCTGATATTTTGATATTTTATAATTCTACAATAAATATTGCTATATAAGTACAGTTTCACAAGACAGTTTGAATAGCACTATTTGATGGTTGATGGAGTCTAGCAGTATTCAGGTGCAGAAATTGAATAATCACAATGAAAAAAAAATGCTTTTCTTGCTTTGTTTTGCCTAATTTCTAGTCCAAATTTTAAAAAAAAGTAAAATAGTGTTTTGTTTTCACAGTCAGAAAAAAATAAATGAGTTTTTACCTAAAACAAGCCACATTATCTGCCATTAGGGTAAGTATAATAATCTTGATTTCACTTTGAAATGTAGATATTTGGATTACAAACAAGACAAAAATGTGCATAAATCAGATGCAAAAGCCATCAGAAATTTCTATAGAAAATAAACTTTTTGCTCAGCCTCCTTTGTTTATGTTGAGTTATTTTACTTTAAAGACCAGGAAAAGAACTTATTTTTTGTCACAAAAGTGATATTACTGAACATACACACAGGAGCTTAATAAAAATAGTCATTTTAAAGGAAAATTTCGGACTGCATTTAGAGGTTTTTGCATCTAAACTCTTCATATAGATTCTGTATAAATACAGTAATTAAATACAATTCCGTAGCTCCTGCTCAACAAAAATTCAGACTAAACATTGCATATCTTTGCAATGTGACTATTGCAGATGCAAACATTGCGTTATCGATGCTAAAATGATATAATTTCCACAACCAACGTGTCACTGGATTATATTATATTATATTATATTATATTATATTATATTATATTATATTATATTATATTATATTATATTATATTATATTATATTATATTATATTATATTATATTATATTATATTATATTATATTATATTATATGCATCAGTGTTGGGAATGAGCATTTATTTCATTAGTGCAGTTAAAAGACAAAATCTGCCAAATTCAAATGTAATGATATTTTATAATAATGTAGTTACAGGAGGTGATTATTCAATTTGGTTAATTTTATTTAATGTAATCTAAAATAATGTTGGGAAACTAAACAGTATAATTATAGACTATAAGTGTTTATTTTATTGACTACATCTTGAGTTGTAGGGTTATTTCTAAAACTGCCAAAAGGGTCACCAAATATTTCTGTCTGCAGGAGAGGGTGCTTTGAGTAATGGGCTTCCTGTCTTGCATTTACCTTGTCTTCCGCTCTCGAGCATGAAATTGGTGTTGAAGCACACTTGATCTTGGCAAAACTTCCTGTTCCTTCCTCTGGTACTGTGCACATGTCCCTGTGGACATCCAGACCTAATATCAAGTTTCAAATTCTGCTTCCTTTACACTTATGTCAAGCCTCACATGCCGCCGCTTTGTTTGGTACCTTATAACACTGTTTACGTTGCTGGGATATAATTGGATGGTGCGTGTGTAGGAACGGCTCATGTTCAAGGGTATAATTTAGCTTGCTTGGACAGAAGATTGTTTTATGTCACCGTCTGTTTCATGTCACTCAGCTCTGCTATGAATATATCCACAGGAAATGATAGAAAGAGGGAACTTTTCCATTTGACAAAAGAGAAACATGGCTTTCATTTATCGGTGTCAATGAAAGGTTAACTTTGCTTTTACTTTAAGCTGCTAACTTCTAAATTTTAACACACAATAATGCTATTTCTAACTTAGTTTGAACTTTGCACTTATCCCTTTGCAAAGAATAGGATACAATACATACAAATAGGACTCTTCACATGGAGCAATTGGTTTGGCTAAGCTAGCATAGTATACACAAACAGTGGGTCACATAGTTCCTAATACCAAAATATTGTTTTTATTTTTAGACAACTATTTTTATCACTATGCTTGGTTTTGTGTGATTATTAATGCAGTTTTGTACAATAAAATTGTAGCCAAGAAAAATGATCAAGTTTATTCACACTCCACTGCTGTTTGAAATGAGGCGCCTATACAGCATTCTGTCACACCAAGTCAGTTAGGGTGCTTTCACACCTGCCTTATTTAGTTCAGTTGAAATGCACTAGAGTTCGTTTTCCCTCTTGTTGCAGTTCGTTTGGGCAGGTGTGAATGTAGCAATCATACTCAATCGTACCAAAAAAGTGTACCGAGACCTCCTTGAAGAGATTTCAAACCGTGGAGAGATTTGTTTGTGGTGAGAATATGATCCGAACTAAAACAGACCCACCGCAAAAAGTACTGCGCCTTTTTGGACTAATCCAGCTGCTGTAGTCCGATGCGCTACACATAATGTAATGTGGAGGAAAAATATTTGTTGACAGCGCTTTACCAACAATTTTAAACAGAGAGAGAGAAAGAGGGAGAAAGAAGGAAATTCATTAACTGATGGATTGTTGGTAATATTTCCGGAAGATGACCATGTCGCAGTTTAGCTAAATTAATTCACGCCTCCTCCTGAACTTGCGATGCGCCTTCGGCATTTGCAATACATAAACATTGTTTTCTAGTCGCAGCTGCACTTCATTCTTGAAATGTATAGTCTAAAGTGAAGTATACAAACTGTATAGTATACTATGAGCAGGGATGCAGTCAGCCAGTGCAGTCGCCCCTCCATAGTAAAACATCACATTTTGTGTCTGCCGGTTTGTTTACTTGCAGGTTTTTTTCAATTGGCATTTTCCCGCACATTAATTCTGACCAATCAAAAAGCAGTTCAGGAAATATGTTCAATAACATCTGGCCAATGATGAGTGATGTGGATTTTGTCAGATGACTGCATTTTGGTTCTTTTCAACCAAAAGCTATCAGTATGGTGTAAAAAGGACCCAAAGACTGCAGAAAAATGCTACAGTGTATTATTTGTTGCCCTTGATCTAAATGAACCGAACCACAGATGTGGAAGCACCCTTAGTGTCAAAACAGAATTTGGATTCAGATTGGCCGCCTGGGGGAAAAAGGATGATAGTCCATTAAGCAGACATTTAGTAGTCTAGTTCAGTTAAGACAATTGACGTTGTTCAGTACTGAATTAAATATTCACATTCGACTTATTACATTTCAGCTGTGATGCAATGTGATTTATAAAGATAATGTTGGTGAAAAATATCAACCGAAACAATACAAAGAAAAAGGTAGATCTTGGGTTTTAAAGGTTCAGTAGAATGAAAATCTGGATATAACTGGGCATAGCTTAAAAAAAGAGTACCTGGACATAGCATATAGTGAGCCTCAAAACCATTGTTTCCTTGTTTGGAAAATAACAAGGCAATAATTTTCCCCCTCCTTTTTTAAGTGTATAAAAACTTGTATTAAACATACTACGTATATGGGACTTATTTTGAAATAAGCATTAGTTTTCAGGCAGCCATGCTTGTTCACAGAGTGCTCACAGCTTGTCACAACAAGAAGTGTGGGATATACAGATTTAAATTTCATTAACATTCAGCACAAAGAGGCATCAGAAGATCAGTTTAAATGTATCTTTTGTTAGTTTAACATATATATTGTGAAATGTGTCACATGTTTGTAATGAGGCAATGAACACATGTTGATTGCTGAGTATAAGTGTTAAATGCATGTTTATGCATTGTGTCATATCTCTCGGCTCCTACTGTCATTTTTTTTTGAATAAATGTCAACAACACTTCTGATTAAATGAAGAGGTTGATATTAAGTACTGTCTGTATTTTCAAATACATTAAAGCTTAAATATTATGATTATTTTGAATGTGTGTGTGTGAGAGAGAAATAAAGAGAGAGCAAGTACTGACATAAGCTGTTTGTTATGTGTTTATAGTCCTGGGTTTATATATATATATATATATATATATATATATATATATATATATATATATATATATATATATATATATATATATATATATATATATTTTTTTTTTTTTTTATTATTATTATTGAGTGTACCTTAGCCACATGCCTACTATGTAAATATTTGAGAATAATTTAGCATATTGAATCAATGGCACCTTCAATCAACAACACTGATTTGTAAAAATGTTTTAATGTAATCTCCACACAATATGCAGTAGTTCAAACAACACTTTCTTTCATAAAGACATATACTGAAAAGGATAAACATGTACCATGACATGAACGTGGTTTGGGAACAGAGCTAAATTATTCACTACTATTGGTGATGTTGTTGCTGTGTGCAGATTGAATGGTTGAAATGTTTCCTGACTTTCTTTTTCTGCTTCTCTGCCTTCTCTGCAGACAAGCGTGAAGGAAGGGCTGCTTCTGAAACAGACAAGCTCATTCCAGCGTTGGAAAAAACGTTATTTCAAGCTACGGGGACGGACGCTCTACTATGCTAAAGATGCCAAGGTGACTTTTCCACCACACAGGCCTGCTGTTGTTTTCTAATTATATCTGATTCTACACTTTCACTACTACACTGTAAAAAATTCCAACCTTTAATCTACTTTGACTACTACTTTGGCTCACTTAATTAATACAAAATAGTGCAAATATGTTTAATAACTTTTTTACAGTGTACATTAAAGGGATAATTCACCTAAAAATCTATATTCCATCATCATGTACTCACCTTTTATGTCTTTAAGAGTTAAGAGAAACACCTTTAAGAGTTTCTTTCTTCTATTAAACACAAAAGAATATATTTTGAAGAAAGCTGGAAGCATTTACTTTCATAGTATTTGTTTTTCCTACTAAGTCAAAGGTTACAGCTTTCTTCAAAATATCTCCTGTTGTGACCAAAAGAAAAAGGAAACTCATAAAGGTTTAGAACCACTTGAGGGTGAGTAAATAGTCAGTACATTTTCATTTTTGGGTGAACTGTCACTTTAATCCCCTTATAATGAATCAAAGTATAAGGGGCTGGTATGATTTGCTTGACCTTGGTTTCTCCTGGGACGTCTGATAATGGGCATGCCTGAGCTGAGATGGGCTGAAAAGCTTCACATTTGGGCACCTGCAGAGCACCATGCCTTTAATGTCACTGTGTGTATGTGTGTGGTTGCACTATGGCAGGCGGGTGGCGTTTTGGCCCGCTGGCAGTATCGGGTCTCTCGTAGCCGCGTGTGCTGGAGGGTGCTTTCCGTGTGCTGGACCGGTGCCCGCCGTCCGCCGCCCGCTCTTGGCGCCAGTGGATCGGAGGAAGGCTTGGTAGCGATTCGGGTCAGCAACAACAGCGACCCACCCTCTTAATCTATCATCAATGACATTGCCGACCGCCCATCACCATGCCTGGCATTCTTCCAGACGCTCGTTCTCCTCATTGAGCGAGAAAAGTTTGTCTGCGGCAAAACCAAAGCGGCATCATGCCGTTTCTTTGCATCTGCTTGTCTGTTTAGGCATCTGAAGAGGAGGAGGGAGAGTCCTGGAGTCTTGTATCTTGTATGTTATTGTCCGTGTCTTAGGAGAGATGCTTTTATTTCCACTAGTGAATCTCTTAAAGCAGTGGTGTCCAAACTCGGTACTGGAGGGCCAGTCTCCAGTGTTTAGCTCCAACTTGTTTCAACACACCTGCCAGGACGTTATTAGTATATCTAGTAAGAGCTTGAGAAGTTGGTTCAGGTGTGTTTGATTAGGGGCTAAACTCTCCAGGACACTGGCCCTCCAGTAGTTTGGACACCCCTGTCTTAAAGCAAGCCTCGCATTGAATGTCTTCGTCTCCATGCATAAGTTCTCTGCTCATTCAGCTACACTAGTTCTTGTGGTTACGGAAATGTTTTGTTTATTATTTTTTGGTCCCAAAATTTCAATTTTTCACCCCCCCCCAATTTTTTTTCGGTATTCTTTTTTTTTCTTTTAAAATAAAAAATATTTATTTATTTAAAAATATTTATTTATTTAAAACAAAAAATATTTCAAAATAAGAAAACAGCAATTCATTAAAAGTTAAACAAACACATTTTTTATTGTATTTTTTTTATTGATTTGGCAGATTTTTCTTTATACTACTTATTTTCATTCAATTTTGATAGTCAAATCAAATGATTACATTTATTTATTTAATAAAAAAATATACAATTATTACAATTATCATGAATAAACAAAAATAATTTTAATCTATATCTTCTATAAAATGCTCTATAACAGTGTTACTCAACCACGAGCTGGATGACAACCAGCTCTGCACATTCACCATGTCTCCTGATTCAGATCATCAGCTCATTAGCAGAGACCGAAAGACCTGTAGTGGGTGTGATAGACAAAGGAGACATCTAAAACATGCAGTGTTGGTGGTCCTCCGGGAACATGGTTTAGAAACACTGCTCTATAAAATGCTAAACAACAAAGATTTACATTTAAAATGAAAACATGAAAGAAATAATAATAATAATAATTATTATTATTATTATATATTATTATTATATTTTGATGTCCACTCTTTAAACACAGCTGTCTGGAAATTTCAGCTGAATCTGAAATCACCCCCTAAACCCATAAATAGTAAATTAATATATAAATTGCATTAAATGTATAAAAAATATATATAAATGACAGAAATCTAAATATTTTTTTATTACTAATAGACAGCTCACTGACTGTATTATCTTAGGGTAACTAAGAAGTAAAGAAAATCTAATCTATCTGAGGGATTCCTTAACTAGCAAATCACAAACAAAACATCATCCCTTCTGGTGCACTCAGTGCTTTCATTCACTTTTTAAGACAAGGCAAAGTTATATACAGTTGAAGTCAAGTTATGCATGCCTGGTGTTAAAATTATGACTTGCATTACTATACAAAAGTTGAACAATTCACTTAGAACTCTTGACACAAATATTTCTTATGAAACACAACAGAGAAACAATTACCTTATCCTTCACCAATAACCAACCTAAAGTTTTATGCATTTTCATAATATTAACCCTTCTATTGCAGTGTAAAATTAGTCGTGCCGCACTATTCTGGACTAACTGTAATTTATCTAAGTCTTTTCTGGAGCCATTGCCTGAACAATTTTGAGAGATACAGTACTGTGGTAAAATTTCTCTTAACATCTCTTAATAATTGATAATCTTCCCATAACTATTACCATTTTATCGATCTGTTTTGACCACATTAACCTACTATCAAGAAGAACTCAAAAAAGCCTAATTTCCTCTACCTGTTCAATAGGCACACTCATTACAGACAAATTTAATTTATTGGTTTACATTTAAATTGAAAGTTGCAACCAAACACAATACTTTTGGTTTTTGTTAAATTTAAAACCATCTTATTATTCTAAAGTGGGTCTTTACCACTAATTGTAACTCCTCATCTAACCAGCAGATCATTTTTCAATCGATGCTGCTGGTAGATATAATGTTGTATCATCTGCATGCATAACTGCCGTTGCATGCTTTAAAACCAAAGGAAGGTCATTGGTAAAAATAGAAAATAACAAGGGTCCTAAACAACTTCCTGGAGGCACAACTCTTTCACTTCTGAATAACTTCCATTATAAAGTACGCATTGTCTCCTACTAGTCAGATAACTTTTAAACCAATGCACAGTTTGAGAAGTAAATTTATAACATTTAAATTTTTCAAGCAATAATTTATAATCCAGTACATCAAATGCAGAGCTAGAATCCAACAATACTGTTCCTACCAAGTTACAATCATCACTGTACTAAATTTAAGGGTAAATCCCTTCTTTAATACTCACATTGAAAATATGGCTGACTGGTTCTGCCAAACAACTGGCTACGAGTTTACAAGGCAAGGCATAAACAAGGCAAAAAGTTATCCCTTCCCGATAGTTTATCTATATTTATCATTGATTATTTTTGTTGTATTTTTTTGTTTTTAATTTTTGTGTTGAGAACAAATCTCATAAAGGTTTACAACCACTCTATACCACTTTTCACCATCATTTTTGGGTGGATTATCCCATGTAAGGGTATAGGGGCGATTTCAGATACAACATGAATTTGGGTACCCCTGGTCCAACAGTCATTTCTGTCACCAAACTTTTATTTTGCCAAGTTGTCCTGAAACCACTTTTCAGTTTCTTTGTTTATTTAAAAATATGTCTATATATCATTATTTGACTAAATTCCTTGTTTGTGCCTTGAAAAAGTGTTCAATTCTGATATTGTTTATTTAATTTCTTTGACTGCATCCAACATGTTAAAATTGCTCACTATTCAATCTCCCTCAAGATGTTATAAACCCCTAATAATTTTCTTTCATCTGTTAAACACAAAAGAAGCTATTTTGAAGAAAGCTGAAAGCCTGTAACCATAGTACACTCTCAGAAATAAAGGTACGTGAGCTGTCACTGGGGTTGTACCTTTTCAAAAGGTACAAATTTGTACCTAAAAGGTCTATGATAATACCTCAAGGGTACATATCAGTACCTAAAAAGTACAAAAGTGTTCCTCTAAATTTTTTTAGGTACTAATATATACTTTTGAGGTACTAATATGGACCCTTTAAGTACAAATGTGTACCTGTTGAAAAGGTACCACGCGAGTGACAGCTCACGTCCCATTATTTCTGAGAGTGTAGGAAAAAAAAAATACTTCAAAATATTTTCTTTTGTGCTCTACAGAAGAATAGAAATCAAGAGCTATCCCTTTAAATTCAGTCCAAAATAAAACACTGGTTCCGTAGCTCAGCATTTGCCATGACATAAGGCAAAGCAGCACTTCCTGCATAACTCCTGAATGACATGGAGCGGCACTAGCGTGTTGTGTCAGAGAGCTGGGAGTTACTGCACAGACCTCACAGGCTGATTGTGCTGCTTTCCGCAGACACAGGGGGCTTTGTTTGCATTGGCATGGCATTGGGGTTTGTCAACGCTGAGGCCTGCACTTCATGCTGTAGACCTGCCAAGCCTACAGATCATAAATAGGATGTCGCACTGTTTACACTGACTGAGTATACAACCATCATTTACTCAAGTGTCTGCCAATCAACATCCAGCACACTGAGGCTTCAGAGATGCTAATGAAATGATATGTCAGGAAGCTTGGAAATAAATTGTGCTTCAAATACATATGTGTTCTTGGAGTTCATATATGAAATTTATTATATATACTGTATATATGGCTGGGTAGCATTAGTAAATGCTGTTTATTGATATGTCACAGGGATAGATATATCTTTTTTTATTTGCTGACTCCATCAGCCCATCATGACTGACCAAAATGTTGTTATATAGCTTTAAAAAGTAATTGTGTGTGTGTGTGTGTGTGTGTGTGTGTGTGTGTGTGTGTGTGTGTGTGTGTGTGTGTGTGTGTGTGTGTGTGTGTGTGCGTGTGTGTGTGTGTGTGTGCATGTGTGCGTGCATGTGTGTGTGTGTGTGTGTGTATATATATATATATATATATATATATATATATATATATATATATATATATATATATATATATATATATATATATATATATATACATGAATAGTGGGTAACAGCTCAGCCCATCTGTTCTTCTATCTATCAAGTTTAAAACGAAGAGCGAAAATTTTCAAACAAATGTAATGTATACATAAAACATAAGATAAAATGACACAACTGTCATAATAGAATAGAATAGAATAGAATAGAGATGTTTGCTCATATTCCCTGTAGCCATGGGGTCGGCAACCCGTGGCTCTGGAACCATGTGTGGCTCTATAGCTCCCTAAACAAAAGGAGATGTACATTGCCTGTATAGGCTTTATTTAAACAGTGTTTCAAATGAAATAACCCATGTCTTGGCATTATAAGTAACATATAGGACTAAAAAAAGTTTTAATTTTGTTAAAACCTTAATAGTTGCCGTGTGTTTCCTGCAATTTGACCCACAAGTCATTAATATTGGTGGCAGCATTAAAACATTTATTTGGAATTATTGCACTCATACAACAAGTTATCACCGTGTTATTGATTCTAAATATAAATGAACAGTGCTTCAGATTATCTGCACACTGATAAGCACCCCAAACTTCTTCATAACAGATAAAACATTAGTACAAAAGTACAAAATTAATGAACACATTAGATATCTTCTTGAGATAAAAAGCATTATTTCAAGCACAGCTTTTTCTTACATTTTATTTATTATAGTTTGTAATTTTCAGAAATGTAACATAAAAATATATACATATTTTTGTCTTTTCCTTTATTTAAATTCAAATAAAAGCCAAAACAAAATTTTGCGAAAGCAGCAGCGAGACTACACTTTTATGACAAAAGTTTCATCAGTTGTGATTACTAACATTCTCAATTTTCTATCCATCCACTTCAAATGTTATCACTCGATTGAATGGGCAATATTAGTAGTTATCAGCTGATAGATATGGGCCAGTAGGGGTAGGCTCAGAAGGCTGTTACCATGCATCCACCTGGTTAATCAGCTATACTAATAGAGAAGACTTTAGATCCAGATCTGTTTTAGCATTGCTGTGATGGTTGGGGTAGGGGTCGACATTAATAAAATACAATTAATGGGAAATTTAATAAATAATATAAATAACTCTCATGGATAATCAGCTATACTAATAGAGAAGACTCCAGATTCAGATCTGTTTTTGCATTGCTGTGATGGTTGGGTTTAGGGTAGGGGTAGGGGTCGACATTAATAAAATAAAATTAATGGGAAATTTAATAAATAATATAAATAATTCTCATGGTTAATCAGCTATACTAAAAGAGAAGACTCCAGATCCAGATCTGTTTTCACAGTACTGTGACGGTTGGGTTAAGGGTAGAGGTAGACGTTAGAAAAATACAATTACTGGGAAATTTAGTAAATAATATTAATAATTCTCATTAACTTCCGTCTGCAGCCGTATGTGATCTATAGCTGATTAACCATGTGGATGGATGATAACACCCTTTTGAGCAAAAGGCCCCTACTGGTCCATATCTATCAGATGATAACCACTGATGACGCCCGTTCAATCAAGTGATAACATTCGAATCGACTGTCCTGAAGTAAATCTGAGACTTTGATTTTCTGCTCTGCTGAAGGAGTTCTTGACAAACCCAGCTGTCTGCGATCCATTTTAAACTCATATAGCGTACACGCATGTTAGTACATAAGATAAGGAATAGCACAATAAGCTCATTTTTGTGTCATTTCAATAGAACTGTAAGATTTCTTGGTTTTCTTGTACGCAGATGTTTACTGTTCTCCTTGTTATCCCATTCACAGTCTCTTATTTTCGATGAGGTGGACCTTTCAGATGCCAGTGTTGCCGAATCAAGCACAAAGAATGTCAACAACAGTTTCACGGTAAGCTGCCTTTTCCATGCATGCTGCAAATATCCACAATATACATCAAATATTAAGACAGTGCATTGGAAGTGTAACATTAACTATGAGACCACCAGATTCTACAGGATCACGCAGTTCTCATAGCAACAAGTGAGCCAATTCTACAAGCGCTGTGGTCAGGGGTGTCATTTTTGTGTTGGTATTGGCTTGAAATAGTATCTTTATAAAGATAATTTTAAATGTGTCATTCATCATCATTTTCTTTTTTTATGACTTGCCATCAGCAATGTTTTCCATATGTTTGTCAGGTATTTTTTATTTTATTTTATTGCTGTATACTATGGTTATTATTAGAAATGTTTCATAAGAAATTGTGTGTAATGTGTTTAACACTACAGTTATTCGGGTGGCGCAGTTGGTAGTGCTGTTGCCTCACAGCAAGAAGGTTGCTGGTTCGAGCCTCGGCTGGGTCAGTTGGCATTTCTGTGCGGAGTTTGCATGTTCTCCCTGCGTTCGTGTGGGTTTCTTCCAGGTGCTCCAGTTTCCCCCACAAGTCCAAAGAAATGTGGTACAGGTGAATTGGGAAGGCTAAATTGTCTGTAGTGTATGAGTGTGAGTGAGTGTGTATGGATGTTTCCCAGAGATGGGTTGCGGCTGGAAGGGCATCCGCTGCGTAAAACATGTGCTGGATAAGTTGGCAGTTCATTCCACTGTGGTGACCCTGGATTAATAAAGGGACTAAGCCGAAAAGAAAATGAATGACCACGTTTATTCATTGAGCTTTGCTGAATTCATGTGAGCACCATCATGTGGTCAGATCTTTTTTTTCAACAGCAGTCAACATATATAATTGTAATGTTTGTTAATGTTTGTTTTGAATTTTAAAATTTTTATCTATTTGTCAGTGAATATAGGCAATGTATTTTGGTGCATTTGAACATGACAGATTTATTAAACAGATATAATTATTAAAAAAGTATTTTAGTCACCAAATATCTTTAGAAATAGAAAGATAATACAATTTAGATTCAAGCGAAATATTCGGTAAAAAAATAACTTACAAAATTTCAATAAAAATTTATATATTTTTTTAATTTCTCTTGATTTTTCATCTTTTTAAATTTTAATTTAATATTTTCCCATAACATATATATTTGGGTGTACTAGATTTGAACTGTTATCATAAGTTTTGTTATCATAAGATTGGGCTTCAGTATTAACCAATCTAATATACATGCACAAATATATTGTTATAAAGCATCCTATAGAAAATATTAAATAAAAAAATATGTATTATATTATTCATTCATTCATTTTCTTGTCTGCCAACTTATCCAGCACATTTTACGCAGTGGATGCCCTTCCAGCTGCAACCCATATCTGGGAAACCTTCATACACACTCATTCACACTCATATACTATGGACAATTTAGCCTACCCAATTCACCTGTACCACATGTCTTTGGACTGTGGGGGAAACCGGAGCACCCGGAGGAAACCCACACGAACGCAGGGAGAACATGCAAACTCCACACAGAAACACCAACTGACCCAGGCGAGGCTCGAATCAGTGACCTTTTTGCTGTGAGGCGACAGCATTACCTACTGCGGCACTGCGATGCCCTATATTATATTATATTATATTATATTATATTATATTATATTATATTATATTATATTATTCATTTTCTTTTCGCCTTAGTCCCTTTAATAATTCGGGGTCACCACAGCGGAATGAACCGCCAACTTATCCAGCACGTTTTTACGCAGAGGGAAACATCCACACCCACTCATACACTACGGACAATTTATCCTACCCAATTCACCTGTACCTCATGTCTTTGGACTGTGGGGGAAACCGGAGCACCCGGAGGAAACCCACGCGAACGCAGGGAGAACATGCAAACTCTGCACAGAAACACCAACTGACCCAGGCGAGGCTCGACTCGGTGACCTTCTTGCTGTGAGGCGACAGCATTACCTACTGCGCCACTGCGATGCCCTATATTATATTATATTATATTATATTATATTATATTATATTATATTATATTATATTATATTATATTATATTATATTATTCATTTTCGTTTCGCCTTAGTCCCTTTAATAATTCGGGGTCACCACAGCGGAATGAACCGCCAACTTATCCAGCACGTTTTTACGCAGAGGGAAACATCCACACTCAATCATACACTACGGACAATTTATCCTACCCAATTCACCTGTACCTCATGTCTTTGGACTGTGGGGAAACCGGAGCACCCGGAGGAAACCCACGTGAACGCAGGGAGAACATGCAAACTCCGCACAGAAATGCCAACTGACCCAGCAGAGGCTCGAACCAGCAACCTTCTTGCTGTGAGGCAACAGCAGTTTTTTTAAAAAGCCATTTTAAGGTCAAAATTATTAGCCTCTTTAAGCAATTTTTTTTTGATAGTCTACAGAACAAACCATTGTTATACAATAACTTGCCTAATTACCCTAACCTGCCTAGTTAACCTAATTAACCTAGTTAAGCCTTTAAATGTCACTTTAAGCTGTATAGAGGTGTCTTGAAAAATATCTAGTCAAATATTATTTACTGTCATCATGGCAAAGATAAAATAAATCAGTTAGAAATCAGTTATTAAAACTATTATGTTTAGAAATGTGCTAAAAAATCTTCTCTACATTAAACTGAAATTGGGGAAAAAAATAAACAGGGGGGCTAATAGTTCTGACTTTTATTTGAAAAGCTAGACAGGAAGACTAAAAGAGCAGTTTTTTTGAAGCAGGCAACCATGCATGACCACAGAGTGTTTACAGCTTGTCGGAACATAAAAAGCAGGATATACAGATTATAAATTCATTCAATGCCAAATACGTCTATTTAAATATAACTTTTATTACTTTAACATTGTGAAATTTGGTGCGTATGTTTGTAACGAGGCAACAGACACATGTAAACTGCTGAATATAAGCGTTTAATTCAAGCTTATGCATGGTGTCATATCACTCTGCTCTTACTGTCATTTTTTATGGACTGAAAGGACATACTTCGTAAGATTCATCTGTTCATGCAGAGGTTGATATTAATTACTGCCTGTGTTTCATAGACAGAACTCAAAATGTAGGATGTAGAGATTTTAAATGTATTCAGTTTCAAAGACGTCTGTTTAAATGTATCTTTATTACTTTAACGTGTATATTGTGAAATTTGCCATGTATGTTTGTAATGAGGCAACAGATACATAGTTTACATGTATCTGTTGCCTCATTACAAACTTACATGGTAAATTTCACAATATACACGTTAAAGTAATAAAGTTTAACTGTATAACTGTATAACAAACAGTATAACTGTTTGATGCACATTTATGCATGGTGTCATATCACTCAGCTCTTATTGTCATTCTTCTGGACTGAAAGGACGCTAACAAACTTCATAAGACTCATCTGTTTATACAGAGGTAGATATTAATCACTGCCTGTGTTTAACATACGTAAAAGCTGACTTTACGTTGACTTTAATACTCTGCCGTGACGCTTTTTGATTGGCGTTGACTAGTCGTGCTGCGTAGATCATGTGGTTTTACTACTACATGACAGATTTACACACTAAGGTAATTCACTGAATGAAACTGCCCTCGGATTATTTAATCTAAAATTTTAAATCTTATTTTTCTTTTATCAGCATCAAAGATTCATGTGAACTTTGAGTGAATTTTAAATCATCAAACAGATGCCAGTTAGGACATTTCATGCAAATACCCTACAGCAGATCCTAGTCAATCATATGTATGCAAACCTGGAAAAGTCATGTGATTGGCTGTTGTCCTCTGCGAAGCATAGATGCTAACATGTTTCGTGAGTGAACCATAAATTGCACAGAAACCATGTAGTGCGCAGCCACCGGAGATGTGGCAAACTTTAGCATGTGTAAACATCATCTCAAGTGAACACGGTGAAGATGTTCATCAAGGAGACGACTCATAACCAAGACAAGCCAGTAGCTGTGAAAAACGGCAGGCTTGAGCAAGATTTTGAGCAGCTTTCTAGCATGTAAAAAATGCTTCTGGGGTGCGTTTCCATAACAACGACGTAACTCGTGGCTGAACTATCACAGTACGATGCATCGTTTGGAAAAAGAACGATGTAGTAATGAGTGTTTCCCAAAATCCGTAGTTTCTGTCGCAGATCCATCGTTTGAACCATGTTAGTTATAATGTAAAATGCCCACAATGATGCTCTAAACAGGGTGGAGTAACTACTTCTTTAGAAAAGAACCACATAATTTCTTTGTGCAAATTATATTGTTTTACACAAACACGCATTTAAAATAAAGTCCAATATTAGTTTTAGTAAAAACATGCACTCGCTTTCCATATTAACTGAAATATATGTAAATGGAAGATATAGGGCCTTTGTTTCCTTTACAAATATTATTGAGAACATTACATATTCTATTCTATAACATAAAATCACTTACAAAAGCTGACACGTATTCTGATCTCATGTATAAATCATATAAATAAATAAATAAATAAATAATGAGGCTATTTATTAAGAAATGTAATTTAATAATCATTATTTATTAGGAAATGAAACAAATCTTACTTTAATTAAAATATTAATGCTGCTGATTATTATTATTATTATTATTATTATTATTATTATTATTATTATTATTATTATTATTATTATTATTATTATAATTATTAGGTAGGATATTGTTTTATTTATTTTACATTTTTTGGAAAAATCTACTTTTACAATTTGACACATGCAAACTACTGCAGAAATGTTTTAACCAACAGGCCCATGTCATACACAGTACAGATACTTAATAAATAACCTACTATAAATTAAAAGCATTAACGTATGCTATGTTTTTTGTTTTCACAAGCTTTGAAGACGTAACATAAATTCCACTTTTAAATAATAGGTCACCTATAGTTTTCGTCATGAGGCTGTGTTCAAAAGGACATCAATGTTTTCAAAGTGCACTTCATAGGGAGCACAATTGTAAACATGAAGATTGCTAAAACTGGACTGTAAAATTACTTTGAAAGCAAATTACACCTCAGAGTGATGACTTTAATGCTTTTTTATTTTTAATCATTCCGAGTTTAAATGTCAGAATGTTCTAAATGAATAGGGCATAGGGGGATAAGTGGGAATAGAACACAGCCAGGAACTATGTTTCTAACTACAGCTCAAGAGATGTAGTTGCAAGTGCACAAATTTGCGATGCAGTTTGCGAATGTTTGTTGGAGCGACGGATTTGGGAATTGCCAAATCAACAAACTATGTTTGAAATGACGCAACTTGAGACCTTAGTTGGTTAACGATGGTTTTGGGAAACGCACCCCTGAGCAGGACTCTGACAGTGTAATAAGGCTTAACATTATAGCCTTTGTTCTCCATGTGTTATGTTGTTAGGAAATAACTTCACATGAATCTGTGTGCTGAAGATGTATGCATTACTTTTGCATTAAAATATCTGTTATTGTTGCATTCTTACTAGAACCTTGCAGTGATCAATGTGTTGACTGCATTTATTTTGTAGTAAAATTAGCCTGGGTGCTAATGTTGCATTATTGACAAAATTAAAGTATTGACAGTACATTTGTCTTGCACTTAAATTAGTCATTGGTAATGTTGCATTGTTTTTGTGTTGTGAGGAGGGATGCACCAATCCGATACTTGGCCAGATGGTACTGATTCAAATCCGATCTTGCGTGTGCTCTATATTCGGTGCAATTTATAAGCTAACAAAAGCCATGAAAGTAGCCTATTATAAGGTACTATAGAAAGTTGTCTTTTATGCCTACTATATCTCAAATCTTCTGAAGCCATTCTGTAGTTTAATGTGAAGCACAGATGAAAGTGGTTAAATTCATGTTCAGTTCAGTGCTTCCCTCCCCTGCACCTGTCAATCATTCTCCATTCATTCACAATTCGCGTTCGTTTATGACAAAATGGAAAAAACTTCCTATTAGTTAAAATAATTAGTGGAGAAATGCATTTAGTTTTGCATTAAATGGGTTCATTTTGACCTGCAACAAGGATTTCATTGCTCTTTCTAAATCATGTTGCACTGTGTTTGTTGGCTCACTGGAGTAGAGAGGGTTATTACCTGCTCGTTACACACAAAGTTGGCCTACCTAAAATTTATATTAGAAAAGGCTCAATAAAACGTTGGCAGATATGTATAAAGTACTAGAGACCCAGACTTAAGTATAAGTACAAGTACTCTTTAAAAAAGTGACTTGAGTAGAACGTTGAAGTGCTCTTTAAGCACCATACTTAAGTGGAAGTACTAAAGTATTCAACATTTTTTGTACTTAAGTATTGCAAGTAGTTTATTTCAAAATTTACTACTCAAGTGTGTATTGTGTACATGTATTGTGTAATGTATTATGTATTGTGTAAAGTATTGTGTAATGTAGTTATTAAAGAAAGCAGTCAAAAGACATCATATTGTTTTGTTGATTTTAAATATCTTTTTTGGGGCACGTGATTAAGCAGAACGAAAAGAAACATGGCTTACGATACTGTTTTTCTCTCATGCTTGAACCACAGATCTGACACATTATAACAGCTTTAACACAGACCTTTCATAGTCGTGTGTCACAAAAACACTCCGTAATCCACTCTATACGCTAATGAAACCCATTTTCAGATCGCAGTTGTAAACGCTTTAAATGCAAGTTCTAAACATTCTACCAGAAGACGCTGGTCACTGTGGTGCCCTCCATGCAGTAGCCAAGAAAAAAGTCTATAATTGTAAGGACTATGACAGTCTGTTGCGATTGGTCGACAGCGTTTAGCATGAGACGGAGTGAAATGCCCACCACGGCTTATCAACAATATTGAAGTAGTCAGAGTGCATAGTGTTTGTGTGAGCATACCTGCCAACACTCCTTTTTTCCCCGGGAGTTTCCCGTATTTCAGACCCATCTCCTGCCACCCTCCAGTTATATTTATTTATCCAACAAAACTCCTGTAATTTCAAGCTGAGTCTGAGAGTTTTATTTACTTGATAGTTTATTTCACATTTCTTGTTTGTAAAGGCTAAATGCAAATAAAAAGTGAACATAATTTAAACATTAAAAAAATGTAAGAGCCTGGAGGTATTATAGAGTTGGAAATTCAGTTTGCAGACATTTGTGGCTACATACATCCATTGTGTGCGTTCTTGTGTGATATATTGGAATTATATCATATCGACCGAAATTAAGAAATATATCATGATATAAATTTTTGCCATATCGTCCAGCCCTACCCTTGCTATGAATACATCTCTGTTGTCTAGATTTTATTCACAGGAGCAAACTAGGTTACTGTGATGGCATAAAGATTTCTCACTCGTTCCTTCTAGCTAAAATAAACCTCTCCACCACTGTGACGTCAACAGTGACTAGTTGACTTTGACTCGACTTTGATAACATAAAGTCGACTTCCAAAAATCTAAAGTCGTTCAACCCTTATAAATACATCTCTGTTGTCAGATATAATTATAATTTAGTCTATATTTCATTCACAGGAGCAAACTATGTTAGTGTGATGGTATAACAATATTTCACTCACTCCTTTTAGCTAAAATAAACCTCTCCACCACTTCAGTTAAAAAAAACTAACATTTCCTTATAGTGCTCATCACTATAACATTTTATCCAAATGACTTCCATTTTTGAGCCTGTAAATGTATAAAAGCTCCAAATGTTGTCAATGAAAGTTACTTATTTACTGTAAAATGTACAAATGTTGCCTCAGGGACTTACAGTCATGCTTTTCCATTGTATAACATCTGTGTGTTTTCATGAACGAGTAAACAAGCGTCATCCGCTGAGATCAAACGGTTGGAGGATCAGCGATTGTGGTCATGTCCTTTAAAAACCATAGACTGGCTCCCCAGGCATGGCTATAAAAAGAAACAGCGGAGGACTAAGAAAGCTCCAAGGAGAAACATAGCCTATTTTTAGCAACATGTTAGTGCTCCACTGAGCATGTTGTGGATTATTTGATGGCTGGCATATTGTTTAACAGTTTGAACGCGTGTGGAACGCACGTGTTCTGAAGTAACTGCTTCTCTCCACCTCCTTCAACAAATGCTCTTCCCCCCCTTTAAAAAAAGAATCCCCCTACTGCCAGGAAAAACAGCATATGCTCATTATACAAATCAATTATTGAGAGGCCCGTGTTTTTAGTCTATGTTCTTGTTCTGCTGATGTTCAGAAGATCTGCTAATTTCAGAAATGCATTACACACATTTTTTTTTGACACTATAGTGTAGTAAGGACACACGCTTTACTTTAAGGAGGCCATTTTTGTCACCAGTGGTTAATTGTCCTCAAGAGGCTCTTGAAGGTTTACCCAGAGGAGAATTGTGTTGCTCTTTTATGTCACAGAAGGCTTCATTGAGTTTTCTGTAATAGTTCATTAAAGCAGCAACAGAAGTGTCTTTTTAAAATTGTATCTTCACAAATTGATTATATTACACTGTAATAGTTTGGTTATGTTGAGAAGATTGTGATTGCAGATAAAAATAAGAACAAATTTGAGAATAGTTTATGACAAATCTGAAAATCTTTGTTTAATTTTACTCTTTCTTTAAATAGAGATCAAAATAACACAATTACTATGGGTTCTGAAAAAAATGTTGAAGGAATAGTTTACCTAAAAATGAAAATTCTGTCATAATTTACTCGTCCTTCACCTGTTCAAAACCTTTATGAGTTTCTTTCTTTTGTATAACTGAAAAGAAGATACTTTGAAGAAAGTTAAAAACCGGCAACCATTGACTTCCGTAGTATTTGTTTTTTCTACTATGGATGTCAATGGTTACAGGTGTTCAGCTTTCTTCAAATTATCTTCTTTTGTGTTCAATAGAAGAAAAGGGTTTGAAACCACTAGAGGGTGAGTAATAGGCAATAAATGTTCATTTTTGGGTGAACTATCCCTTTAAATATGAAAAAAGTTAATTAATTTGAACTAAATATTGTTTTTATTTTTAAATTGGTTTCAATGACCTACTCATAAAGAATTTGTTAGTGAATTTATCTCATTTTTTTATTATTAACCAATTATTTAATTGCAGATACTTTTAAAACAGCTACTCATAATGTGACTCATAAAATCTTCATTTTAATTTACATTCAAAAGGCATTTTACTATATTTTGATTTCTACTTGAGAAATGACAAACCTTTATCCCAGTACTTCTGTGACAGTTTGACTTATTGTAGTACAGAAATAATTATAATATTAATGCTAATCAAACTAAAGACTGAAGCTGTTTATTATATTATATTATATTATATTATATTATATTATATTATATTATATTATATTATATTATATTATATTATATTATATTATATTATATTATATTATATTATATTATATTACATATCGTACACTGAAAGAGAATCAATCAAAGATGATTCCTTGGGTTTTTTAAAGGTAAGTGGTTGTAAACAATTTATTTGGGCTGAATTTAAACAAACAAATTATGTTGAACATTACAAAAATGTAATTGCTTTGTTTAAATTCAACCCATATAAATTGTTTGCTACAGTTTTGCAGAAATCATTTTTTTCCCTGTGTATCATGTATGTATTCTCACTATTTCGTGGATTATTACCTGCGTATTATTAAGATATTGGCTGTTAATAACTAAACATAACTACTAACACTTCAAAGTGATTGGTTTATTAAAAGGGAGAATTATACCTTAAAATAAAGTGAGACCATATTATATTATATTATATTATATTATATTATATTATATTATATTATATTATATTATATTATATTATATTATATTATATTATATTATATTATATTATATTATATTATATTATATTATATTATATTATATTATATTATATTTTATTATATTATAGTATATTATATATTGTATTATGTATTTGTATTCTCACCATTTAGTGGATTATTACCTGCCTGTTATTAAGGTATTGGCTGTTAAGTAGCACTTAAGAAGTACATGTTCTGCATGATCCTAATCTACTTTCCTAATACTACCTAATATCTAAACATAACTACCTGTGCTTCTTCTACCTTAATATCATTTATTGAGGCAAAAGTAAAAGTGAATGATGTATTAATAGGGAGAATTATACCTTAAAAAAGTGTGACCATATTATATTATATTATATTATATTATATTATATTATATTATATTATATTATATTATATTATATTATATTATATTATATTATTAGATTAGATTAGATTAGATTAGATTAGATTATTACCTATTTGCTGTTAATTTACACTTAAAAAAGTACATATTCTGGATGGTCTTAATCTACTTCTCTAATCCTACCTAATATCTACTACCATACCTTAATAATGTTTATTGAGGCAAAAGTCCATGTGAATAGTTTATTTATATAGTGAGAATTATAGTTTAAAATAAAGTGACTATTTTATTTTTATTTTATTTTTTATTTTATTTATTTTTTTATGTATTTTATTTTATTTTATTTTAGTTTAGTTTTTTATTCTATCTGGTAAAATAAAATACAAATAGAATTGTCCCAAATGAAACATGAATTAATCTCCTTATGAATTACTAAAAAAAATTTAATTTTCACTTATAAAATTCATAATTTAGTCTTGGGGAAAAAAAAGATGTTTATATTGAAATCACTTTTCATTGCAGTTGTTTAAAAATCCAATTGACTTTTGTACAGTATCTGAGCTTATGACATTATTGCGAGGTCTTTCAGTCAATTAAAAAACAAAAGACCTGAACATGAGTATGCAACCTAAAGGCTCATAGCTGAAATTATGATTTTTCCTTACGTAACATGTAGCCACTTTGGCTCCATATTTTTTGCGGTATTTTTCTCAATGCAGCAACCTACTGCTTTGTAGTCGTGCTGTTTTTTTTCTGTTGCTAAAAATAGCTCAGCACAGTGTGTATCTGAGAGCGAGAGAGCAATAGAGAGAGAGAGAAGTGATCTGTCTGCAGAACAAAAGGAAATCCTCAGAGTGATGTCACTCACAAACACCTCCCGCTGAAGAACAGTAGTCCGAACCCAACAGAGGAGGAGCGAGAGATACTGCATGAGGGAATGATGGAAAGAGCTGAACGCTAATGACTCGCTTCTGCTCCACTTGATCAGCGGTCCAGAGAGAGGGCGAGTTGTAATGGAGAACGGCAACAAATACAAGCTACGTCTTTAAGACGGAATGCAGGAGTCGCATCTGTACGTGGAAATGTGTTTGGCCATGTGGAAGCGCTCAGTGTGGCGGCGCATGTGACATTGCATGTGTCTCCGGTGGGCTGTTCCTTGAGGGTCTGCAGCAGTTGGGGAGGGTAAGAGAGCTGGAGAAACCAGCCGTAACACACACTCACACACATAGGCATCAGCTCACGATTCCAGCAGATTTCAGTGCAGTCGAGAGCGGATTGCTGGTGAGTGAACTACACACATATGGCAGATGCATGAAGGCTGTCTTCCAATCGGTGCTTGTTTGATGCTGCCGCTTGACATCTGTTCGTGTGCCCAATGGAAAGTTGACTTTAGATTGGGACCTGTTTTTTTTGTTGTTTGTAACACTGACGTTGGTAGGAGCTTGTAGGAGGAAAGAAAAGGCGATGCACCTTGAGATACACGTGAGCCAGGCAAACCATCCAGCAGCAGTGGGAGCATTTTTTTTTTTTTTTCTATCGTTTGATCTTGAGAGCAAGATTCTATTATCTTCTGTTAGCGTCAACTCGAGCTTTTAAAAGGATGCACAAAAATGGATTTGTCATTTCGTGTTTGCGCTGCTAAGTTTCATTGCTGCAGTTTCAGGTTTCTGCTATGGAGATCTGGTAGAGAATTGTGAGTGAATGTCATTTTCTATATAAACATTTTCTGAATGATCACGATTTCAGATTGAAATATGCATGAAATATATCATGGATAGTAGGGCTGCTTGATTATGGGGGAAAATCATAATCATGAATATTTTGGTCATAATTGTAATCATGATTATTCAAAACGATATACAGTTCAAATCAAAATTATTCACCCTCCTGTGAATTATTTTTAAATAGATATTTCCTAAAAGATGTTTAACAGATTCAGGAATTTTTCACAGTATATTGTTTTCTTCTGGAGAAAGTCTTATTTGTTTTATTTTGGCTAGAATAAAAGCAGGTTTAAATATTTTCAAAACCATTTTAAGGTCAATATTATTAGTCTCCTTAAGCAACATTTTTTTGATTGTCTGCAGAACAAACTACTGTTATACAATGATCTGCCTAATTACCCTAATTAAGCCTTTAAATATCACTGTAATCTGAATGCTTGTATATTGAAAAATATCCAGTAAAATATTATGTATGCTGTCATCATAGCAAAGATAAAAGAAATCAGTTATTAGAAATGAGTTATTAAATCTATTATGTTTAGAAATGTGCTGAAAAAATCTTCTTTCCATTAAACAGAAATTAGGGGGAAATGGGTCGCTAATAATCTTCAACTGTATATATAGTTATTTTCCTCCCTGTAAATTATGAAAGGGAAGTAAATACAATAGAATAAAATTATGAAACAAACTGTGTTTTAAGCATTTTTACTGTGAGAAAAAAAGTTAATTACAGCTACAAAAGTCCTTCAGTTAAGAGCAGTGAGTGATTTTCTCTTTTTGTTGTTTGGTTAATGATAAAAACAGTCGGCAGCAGGAATATTGCGCGCTGTCACTTTAAGAGCAGTACTGTTCTGATTTATGGTTTCACTTTCACTTGTCTTTTGATTCCCAACTCGTTTGTTTATTACATAAATGAGGGTTAATATGAATAATCACAAAACACCGCGTTTTGACACAATTTTGCATGTATTTGACCATTAAAGTGCTCACATTAAGATGACTTTAGATGTGTGTGCCCTGCTCATCTCTGAGCGCATACACACACACAACAGCATTCGATCTCTTTCACGCTTTTAAAAACATGAATGATTGGAATGTACATCAATGAATGATGCGCATCCCGTGCTGCAAAAGTTACATTAGAGTACATGCTTTTAGTCATTTTCATGTCAAAATGTGCTTTGCAGAGCGACAAATGTGTATAACTGGAAAGGGGCGGTATATGATGCAATAATCGTTTTATCTCAATTAATGTTTTTTCATAATTGTTAGCCAAAATTTAAATTGAAACAGTCCTATTCGATTCAATTCGATTAATTGCACAGTCCTAATGGAAAGTAGAGCATGGGCAGATAAATTATATTAAATCGAATCACGATAAAATTTATGTCAATAACAATGATAAGCTCTGGACTTTTTTACTCTATATTGATCTATGAGCTAATCAAACAGCAGACATGTGCAACATTGGGAATCTAAAAGTGTGTTGATATTAGAGATGGACCTAATTTTTTTTGGCCGCCGAAAATATGGACCCTCTGATTTTTGTGGCTCAGTCATCGTTGAGATATTCATTTCAATTTGGAAGCTCTAACAACTTACGTTGAAATGTGTCCTTCAATATGAAAATAAATATAGAGATTGGCATATTTCCCAGCCCTAATGGAAAGGCTGTATATTAAATACTGGTCACCGTTTTTTTTTTTCTCTGACATTTAGTCATAATTTGCCCTCAGCAGCTGATTTTAACTGAAGGAGTGATTGATTGATTGATTTTGTGGACATTTTATGTTTGCATTATATTTTGTGGACCTTTATTTTTCTTTGTTGATGAATAGAATGCTCAACAAGACAATGTTTATTTGAAATAGAAATATTTTGTAATATAAATGTATTTTTATTATTGTTTTATTTTTAATTTATTTATTTATTTAATTTATTTTGATATTTTATGTCCTTTTTATACATACTCTAGTAAAGGTTCTTTAGCGATTATTTGGCTTATAATCATAGGAGAATCAATTTCAGTGCTATATACAGTAAAACCTATAAAGAGCCTGTAATGGTTGTCCAACAGTTCTTTGGAGTGGTTAAGGTGCTATGCTGTATATAAAAAAATGCTGCTAATTAGCTCTTAAAGTGGTTCCCATATGATTGCAAGCCAAAGAAACAGTTTTAGTAATACATAGCAACTTACAGTTGAAGTCGAACTGATTAGCCCTCCTGTTATTTTTTTCAAAATATCCAGATGATGTTTGAAAGAAGCAAGACATTTTTTCATGGTATTTCCTATAATATTTTTTCTTCTGGAAAAAGTCTTATTTGTTCATTTCAGCTAGAATTAAAGCAGTTTTTAGTTTTTTGAAAACCATTTTAAGGTCAAAATTATTAGCACCCTTAAGCTATATATATATTTTTTTTTATTGTCTACAGAAAAAAAAACATCATTATACAATGATTTGCCTAATTACTCTAATTTGCCTAATTAACCTAGGTATGCCTTTACAGTATATGTCAATTTAAATTGATACCACCATATATATATATATATATATATATATATATATATATATATATATATATATATATATATATATATATATATATATATATATATATATATATATATATATATAACCTTAACCACCCCCTAAGAACTGCTGGAGAACCATTACAGGTATACAGGTACTTAAAGAACACTTAAAGTGGTTCTGTTTATCACTGTGTGCGTTTAAATAGCACTAGAAGGAGTTATTAGGCTCATAATCATAGAGAAACCATTTCCAGTGCTATATATCACCTACTGTTGAAATGCGAATTATTATCCACCCTTTTAATTTTTTTTTTCTTTTTTAAATATTTCCCAAATTATGTTTAACAGAGCAAGGAATTTTTCACAGTATGTCTGATAATATTTTTTTCTTCTGGAGAGTTTTATTTGTTTTATTTCAGCTAGAATAAAAGCAGTTTTTAATTTTTTTAAAACCATTTAAAGGTCAAAATGATTAGCTCCTTGAAGTTATATTTTTTCCCGATAGTCTAAAAAACAAAGCATCGTTATACAATAACTTTCCTAATTACCCTAACCTGCCTAGTTAACCTAATTATTCTAGTTAAGCCTTTAAATGTCACTTTAAGCTGTATAGAATTGTCTTGAAAAACATCTAGTCAAATATTATTTACTGTCATCATGGCAAAAATTAAATAAATCAAATATTAGAAATGAGTTATTAAAACTATTATGTTCAGAAATGTGTTGAAAAAAATCTTCTCTCCTTTAAACAGAAATTTGGGGAAAAAAAATAAACAGGGGGCTAATAATTCTGACTTCAACTGTATATGTTTAAAGATGCAGCACTCTAACCACCCCAGTAAACAACTACAGAATTGATACTATTGCTATATAGCACTTATATTCGTTCCTTTGCTAAATAGTACCTCAACTACCACAAACAAGCCTTATTTTCTGTGTGTATTCTCTTTTGTATAGTCTTAATAAGTATTCTGTGTAATCTCTATAATAATTACTTTTGACAGTAACTAATACTGTAACGAATTACTTTTTAAATATATTAACTCCGTTATCGTTACAATATGCGTTTGTCCATTACTTAAATAAATTATTTTTGGCTGCAGTCTAGCCCACATATTCCTGTTTACATTGGCAACACATTGTGGGATTGGTGGATGCCAACCAACCACCATATAAAAGACACGCCGTGTATGAGGCGCCAGACTGGTCAAAAGCCAAGCGAAAGCAGAGAGACAGAATGTGTGCGAGGTACACCAAGTGTGCAGGCAAGAGAGACTGAGTGAGCACGAGAGACCGCGTGCACGCGAGAGAGGTCAAGTGTATGCGCGAGAGAGACCGAAGGCGCCCGAGGTCGTTTTTGTTTAGAATGCATACAGTTACAGCAGTCTATAATAGCAGTTTTCTGATTCTGAATGATAATTCAGATTACTTTTATTTTATTTATTTCAAAAAGGTTTTGTGTTGTATATTGTTGCTAGTTTTCATACTCAAGCTGTGAAGGAACATGTTTAAGGGTTTAACAACTTTTATGATGCTGAAACAACTTTAGTTTTTGCTTTTTTTGTTTCTGAATATGTTATTCAGCTGGATTATCACCTTGTGTTGTGTTTTAGTTGTGATAATGAAAATAATTAAAACTGTGAAGATGATCAACAGTGTAATCTCCATGCAGCACTGTAGTGACATTATAGGGCATCAATGGGAGCAATAAAAATATTCTTTGGCAAAGTAGCATAAAAATTACTTTTAACAGTAATGCATTACTTTTTGGTGTGAGTAATCGATAAAGTAACTGAGTTACTTTTTGAATGAAGTAACTAGTAACTGTAACTAGTTACTATTTTTTAGTAACTAGCACAAAACTAATACTAAATATTGTTTACAACATACAAGATGGAGGTTTGTTTGGTCTTGTTGCTGTTTTGTCTCATTTTGACTCAGATGTTCATTGTCCTGACCAATGTCAGTCTTTTAAAAACGAATTATCTTCAAACGTCAGGTATGGCACGCGCGATCAATACAGGAACAACGAAAATGAAATCCGTCATAATAAAACCAGTTTGTTATTGAAAATTTTAGCATGAAATCACTTTGTTGATGCTCCTCTAATGATCTTCTGTAAGAAAAATGGGGCTGACACGCCTGAGATTAAAGCCCATAAATAGACGGAGCTGGATCTAATGAAATTATAATCAATTTTGTCCAGAGGGAATCCGCAGGCTCTTGCTAATGTGAAATAATGTAGACTTCAAGGGGTACGTAGACTGAGTGTTTTAATTAAATGCAGTATCTCTTTCTTTTGGGATGAAAACACAGCTAACTGACACAGATGATTTATTCTCTATAGGGTGCATAGTTAATAGGTAACCTGGTAGGAGCACAAGTTTTTAATATGTAATAAGGGTCATACAACTAGATAAATATATAATAGTGTGGCTATTATTACAATTTAAAGGAGATCTATTATGCCCCTTTTTACAAGATGTAAAATAAGTCTCTTATGTCCCTAGTGTGTATGTGAGGCTTCATCTCACAGATAATTTTTTATAACTGACACTGCATGTCAGGATTGACTTCTAAGGTGCAAGTCATTTATTAAATGAAGAAAAGATTCACGCAGCATCTCCTACCACAGCAAATTCCATTTTTACTGTTGATTTTTACTGTTGGCGCCAGTTAATCAGGAAGTGACGATTTTGTTCTCTTTGACTCATTGTAAGGAAACGCTGCTTTATTCGCACATCTTCCACATATTCCAGTTTTGCGCATAAAGATAATTTGCAGTTTTGAATGTAAACATAGCTATTGTGTTTTGCAGATTTATGTATATATATATTTTCAGTTCAATTAATCTCTATTTCTATATATAGTGATTTTTTAAAATTGTAATCAACTGTGTTTTATAGCAATAACACCAACATTAATTAGCGAGTATATCTGAGGAGTGTTCTGAAGAGTTTCCATCTAATCAGTGGCGTTTTCTCCCAGAGCTTCAATGAAGGTTTATTCTATCGGCTCTGGAATGTTCTATCAATGTCATTGATTAGGTCAGACTCAGTCCTGCGTTAAATAAAGCACATTTGTCTCAGACGGATGCTCTCTCTCAGAACTCTCCCTGTCTCGGCTGCCCTTTCCTGACTATTGAACTGGAACGGCTTCACTTTCCCCAGACAACAATCAGGTCGCTCAGTCAATGGAGATTGTCTAATTTTCTCGGGATTTCAGTGACTCTTTATCTCCCCACTGATGCTTTTTTAGGTGCAATTTGTTGGACCGGTTTCTTATATGCTTTTTCTACCAAATGTTTTTTTTTTGGATGTTCGGCATGCATCTCTATTGATGGTTATGAAAAAGAATAGAAGAGAAGAAGAAATATACACAAACATAGTAGTGACCTGTAAATAAAATATTTAATCAGGTTTAACAAATTGAACTATCACTGGTATTTATATGAGATGCATTCAATTGGATGTGATCAAAAACATCTAGACAGGGTATACGTGTGTCTTTTTTATTTTGCATAACACTATCATGCAAAGTGAAACAAATTACTATTGTACTATTTAAGGCCGGCACTATGGCTCAGTGGTTAGCACTGTCACCTCACCGCAAGAAGGTCACTGGTTCAAGTCTTGGCTGGGCCAGTTGGCATTTCTGTTTGGAGTTTGAATGTTCTAGTGGGTTTCCTCCGGGTGCTCCGGTTTTCTCTACAGCCCAAAGACATGCAGTATAGGTGAATCTGAGAAACTAAATTGGCTGTAGTGTATGAGTGTAAATGTGAGAGTGTATGGGTGTTTCCAAGTACTGGGTTGCGGCTGGAAGGGCATCTTCTGCGTAAAACATATGCTGGGATAGTTGGCGGTTCATTCCACTGTGGTGACCCTGAAAGCCGAAGGAAAATGAGTGAATGTACTATTTAAGTACTGGGATAAATGTTATTGCAAATATGCATTTTAGAACATGTTTAGTACTTTAAAAATATCCAAATATCCACAATATTGAGGCACTAATGTATATCTACTGTTTCTATTTTCACTGTTTTTGCACATTCAAAATATCAGGGCATGTAGGTAGATGTAAATAGATTTTGTTTTGTTTGAAATATTTTTAAATCTCGTTTTATGATGTTTTTTTTTATTTCATAATTTAGCAAACTGTCATTTTGCCATGTGTTTTTATTATTTGTTTTTAAATATTTTTAATTCTAGTATGTCAGTTTTTAAAATTATTTTTGTTATTCAACAAATGACTATTTTTAATACAAAGTGTCCGCGGGTCTGAAAAAGCCTTAAAATGTTTTACATTTCAAAAACCAAATTTTAAGCCTTAAAAAATCTTATATTCATTGAAATTTTGTCTTGTAGGACTTAAATAATTGTAAACAGGTCTTCATTTTCTTATGTCCATGTAAAGCTACCCAACACACCAGCAATCTATCTCTACAGAACTTTTAACAAAACTCTATTTATAACTTTATTTACAACACGGTTTAAGTATCATCCTTACAATAATATTTGTTTTAAAGTTCTCTGTGTATTTATAGTCCATATATGATGAGGACACTGACCTGAACAGACTGTTGTGCATACTTTTGTTTATTTTAGTTTAAAAAAATTAATTTTAAGATATGTTTTGTTGAAAAATGTGTATGTATACAACTGGGATTTGCTTGTTTTGACAATTTATTTAAAACATTTGGTTAAGAAATAACAAATTAACATATAATATAATATAATATAAAAACGTCCATGAGTCTGAAATTTCATTTATAATGGTCTTAAAAAGATCTTAAAAAGTCTTAAATTTGACTTTGTGAAATCTGCTGAAACCTTGTAATAGTTTGAAGTGATATATTGTCTATGTTTGTGTTGTAAATTACACACTTAATTTACACACCTAATTCTCACTATATTATTTATTAAACAATACCTTGTATCAAACTACTAAAATACCAATAAAGTCACTTTGTTAATCTGCAGTGTTGAATATTCAACATCAAAAGTTGACAGAGCTGAGACAAACAACTACAAATAACCAGAAAACATCATGTGAACCACCAATTACTGAACCTGTTAATTAATGGGGGTTTTTACAGTACAGGTAATACATTTCATTTAGATTAAGATGGATTTACCCAAATTTTGTTGAAACAGTCCATTTTTTTAAAGATCATTTTGTATAGCACATAATTGTAATTTCTTTATGCTAACATTTCTATAAATATATAATTCTGTTTTCCCAGTGATGGGTTGCAGCTGGAAGGGCATCCGCTGTGTAAAACATGTGCTGGATAAGTTGGCGGTTCATTCCGCTGTGACGACCCCTGATGAATAAAGTGACTAAGCCGAAGGAAAATGAATCAATCAATATAGTTCTGAAGAATAATTAAAGTAGTTGACTTCTCTAATCAGAATCCATCTGTAGGACACCTAATGTTCTAGTTGACCATTATGACCAGTCCTTTGTTGTTAAGCCAAGCCCAAAGCCCATTTTTCAAAGACACAGCATCAGTACTAGCACCCTCACATTGCAATCTTTCCCCAGTTTGTCCAAAATCCCATTTAAATGTAATCATGAACAGAGATGGAGCACAAGAGAAATCACTCCGAGAAGTTGTTTGTCCTCAGCGCGAGAGCTTGAAGAGGCTTTTAGAGTAAGTGGCTGGCAGAGAAGCGCTGGGAGTTGCCCGTGTTTGACTGTGTAAGAGAGAATGATGAATGCTAATGTGATTACTGCTTCACAGCCGGGCATAGGAATTGATAGGTATGTTTTGTTTTTGGCATTAAAAATGAAAGCCAATAGCTCTTTAAGTAATGAAATAAACACCTTGGAAAATTCCAGCAGCTCTTTCTGCAGTTGACAGTGCCGCCTGGACAGTGTGACTTCTTTATTTGTTTTTGCAGGAGATACGCAGCCTCTCGTGCTTGTGGTTTAGATCTGCAGTATCTATGGTGAACATATAAATAAACATGAAGCCGCGCATCGCTACGCCGCAGCTCTCGGACTCGACTGCCCTTCACAGATCTGCACTGGACTGCTAATTACGCCTCGCAGACCACTTATCATTTACAAGCTAGTAAAGGACAAGCCTTACATAGCAGCTGCACATCACACTGGTACATGCGGGAATTTACTCAGATTCCAGTGTGTTCCTGTAGAAGAAGCTCCTCAAATGGTTGGACGGTGGCCAGGGATGCTCAAATTCAAATGACTTTATATAGTTGGACAAAATAGTCACCTTTAAAAGGATAGTTCACCCAAAAATTAAAATTCTGTCATCATTTATGCACCTTTTTCAAACCGTTAAGAGTCATTTCACCTGTTAAATGGAAAGGATTATATATTTTGAAACGTGTTGAAAAACTGTAACCATTGACTTCCATAGATTTCCATAGATGTTAAACAGTTTAAATTTCTGGGTCTGGTGGGAGCATTTTTAGCTTAGCTTAGCATAAATAATTGAATCGGATTAGACCATTAGCATAATGCTCAAAAAAAAAAAATTTATTAATAAATAAATAAAGTTTTGATAATTTTCCTTTTTAAAGCTTACTGATCTGTAACTACATCATTTATTAAATTACCTTTATGAGTTATTTCTCCTATTAAACACAAAGGAAGTTATTTTGAAACACGTTGAAAACCTGTAACCATTGACTTCCATAGAGTATGTTAAACAGTTCAGATCCCGGGCATTTTTAGCGTAGCTTAGCATAAATCATTGAATCGGATTAGACCAATAGCGTCTCTATCCAAAAATTCAAGAGTTTTGATAATTTTTTAATTTAAAGCTTGACTATTCTGTAGCAACATCCTGAATTAAATAAACTTAATGAGTTATTCTTCCTGTTAAACACAAAGGAGGATATTTTGAAACATGTTTGAAAACTGTAACGATTGCCTTCTATAATACTTGTTAAGCAGTTCAGATCTTCGTGTCTGGTTGGGAGCATTTTTAGCTTAGCTTATCTTAATTGATTGAATCGGATTAGACCATTCGAATCTCTTTCCAAAATTTTTTTTTTTTGATAATAGAGTTTTGATAATTTTCTTATTTAAAGCTTGACTGTTCTGTTACTACATCATGTATTACATAAATTTAATGAGTTATTTCTCAGGGTGTGGTGGGAGGATTTTTATCTTAGCTTAGCCTAAATCATTCAATCAGATTAGACCATTAGCATAACGCTCAAAAATGCAAAAATAAATAAGTTTTGATAATTTTTCCTTTTTAAAGCTTTATTATTCTGTAGCTACATCATGTATTACATAAACTTAATTTTATTTTTTTTTGTTATTTTTCCTGTTAAACACAAAAGAATATTTTTTGAAACATGTTGAAATTTATTTTTAAACACAGAATAATGATGGGGCAAAAAAAGAGCCATTGACTTCCATGGTATATTTTGCTACTATGAATGGCTGTTTTTTTTCCCCCAACATTCTTCAGAATATCTTATTTCAGAAGAAATACTTTTAGGTTTAGAACCACTTGAGAATGAGTAAATGATTTTCTACATTGCCAAAAATAATAACACAATAATGATAACATAAAATAAAATGAGAAATAACCATGAAAATAAATTTGTTTGCCGAAATAAAAATAAAAAAGTTATTCTAACTTTGTAAAATGGTAAAGGAAGTCATGTTGAGATGAAGACAGAGGTCATTATTGACTTTGTGGATGTTATGGGGTGATCAAACTCAAAGATGAAACAGAGCTAGAAAAATAACAAGAAGAAATAACAAGCTTTGGTAGGAGCTTAAATCGCCATCCAAATGGCAAAAAATAATGAGCTGCAATGTTGACATCCACATAACTTGCGTTTGTAATTTTCTCTCAGCACCTCCGCTGCTGTTAATGGATATCTTCAGTGCATTCCCCTCTAATCCAGTCATGCGCAGCCACAGCGAGTGCGTTTTCTCATAGGGACATTGTATGGCGTTGTGTATCACAGATAGTGCTGTTTGTTTGATAACCACACCTCTGAAAACTGCATTTACCAGCTAGGCAGAGCCTAATTAGAGACAATTCGTTCCCCCACCATGCCAGATGGGTATGGTTGATTTTCCAAAAATGAGCTGAAACTTATGGTTGAGACGTTTATAAAAAGAACAGATGGGTTTTATCTATTGCCTCCATGCGAGCTCATTATCGCAGCCAGGAATACAAGCTTGTTTTTCAGCTCTTTATAATTAGTGAGAACACTGACACTTGTGCTAAAGGTGGATCTGTGATGCCAGCTCACTGTCAATGCCGAGATTAGAAGCAAGCAGACATTAAAACAGTGTTGTAATGCAACAGCTTTAAGAATAGCACAAGCAAGATCTCAAATCAGCAATGAAATTCACTCTGCTTTTTTGAAATAGGCTTATTTTATAACTCCCCTAAAGTTAAACAGTGGAGTTTGATAATTTTTTAATTAATTCGGCCAACCTCATAGTCTGGCAGGACATTTTTAGCTTATCTTAGCATAAATAACTGAATCGGATTAGACCATTATCATCTCACTCAAAAAAAAAAAATGTTTTTATGTTTTTTTTCTTCTTCTATTTAACGCTTGATTCCTCTGTAAATAGATCATGTATTAAGATCATTCACTCACTCATTCATTCATTCATTCATTTTCCTTCGACTTAGTCCCTTTATTCATTAGGGGTTGCCACAGCAGAATGACCCGCCAACATATCCAGCACATGTTTAACACAACGGATGCCCTTCCACCTGCAGTCCAGTAATGGGAAAGTATTAAGACCAAAAGAAAATAAAAAGTTGCTATTTTCTTGGTTGAAACGGCTAGAAAGTTTTATTTTGGCATAATAACCAATTAACTTTGCTGCTGTACCATGGCTGCAACAGGTGCTATGATATTACACAAGACTGTTACCTAGTTACCTAGCTGGAGACTATTTTCAAGTGCTGCATACTGATCCACAAAAAGGACTGAACATGCTGTATTATGCAGGTCAGGCAATATAATTTTGAAAGAAACACTATGTGCCTCTGCAAATTCAGTCCAACATTGTTGTTTGTAGTTGAAAGCACTTGTGGATGCCGATCGACTGAACACATAATATGCATGCTGAAGACATGTCAGTTATCCAAATTCACATTTTTGTAGTTTACTCTTTGATAATATCATTCATTCATTCAATTTCCTCCAGCTTAGTCCTTTTATTCATCAGGTGTCGCCACAGTGGAATGAACCGCCTACTGATCCAGCATCTGTTTAAGACAGAGGATGCCCTTTCAACTGCAACCCAGTACTGGGAATCATTCTCTGATATCAGCAATGTGTTTAATGCCAAAATGCATAACAAACGTACAGTTTTTTAGTTAATGGACTCTTTTCACAAGCCTGTCATGACGTGTTTAACGGTCATCAGTTTCTTAAATCATTGAAATTTTTTAAGATTTAGATTTTTAAAAAAACATATGAACGTTTATATGTATTTACGAATGTAGTATATAATTTTTGCTTCAAATAACCCTCCCATTCACTGCGCTTTTTCCAACTATGACGACTTCTGCTACCGAGAACAATAGAATAAGAAGTATGAATTAAACGTATTACTTTATTAAAGTTAATAATTATTTAATTTGTTATTTTATTTTTTATTTTTCAAGCTTGGTATATTTGAGAAACCAAAGAGATTCGCAAACGAGCAAAGAGATTCGCTCACTCGTATTACATGAATGCGCTCTTGACTTGTAATACTGTGCTCATGACATTTGTCAGTAAAATAACGCCATAGAAGGTAACTCTTCAAGAACAGGGTTAAGCACCCTTGATCTAGCTAAAGGTTATTCTACCACTGACATAATTTTAGAGACATTAATTTATTTAATTTCATTAATTAAATTTTTCAGAATTTATCACATTTTTAAAATTATTTTTAAGTTTAACTTACAATGTGTATTTTGTTAGCGCACATTGATATTCTTTAGTTGAAAATTTAATCAATGCAAATCAATCCTGTAAGAAAAGGTTGTGATAATCTTCAATCAAAATCTGACCATTTGCTTCTGCATTTGGAGTGGCGCTCTTTCTCTGCTGATGTCACTGATGGCTTTAGCCACAATATTCTTAACCACACCCCTCTTTCAATTATTTGCTACAATGGATTGATGCGCAAAAAAGAAAGCTCAACCCCTGCTCAATATTTTGTTTCAGTTGGACATTAACGTACTGAAATAAAAGTCTAAGCAACTTCTGGTTCACCGGTTGAAACATCAACAAAGGCCTTACAGGCTTTGATCAACATTAGGGTAATACATTATTTACAGAATTGTACCTTTTGGGTGGACTTCCTTCTTAAGAACACTCATCAGAAACAACATGGTTAATTTAGATTACATTTATGATATCTTTATGAACTATTTCAAGTGTGACAGTTTGGAGGAATGAACATAAAGAGGGACCATAAAACGTCAGATTTCATTACAATACTCCTTTGTTTGAAAGATAAACCAAAATCACCAGAGTGATCAGCGTGACCAAATGATATTGTTGGAATATGCTCTGTTGTTTTGGTGCAGGTGGTATAATCTCTAAATCCCTGCTAACTGTACAGCCTGCCTCACTGCGCGTGCTGCAGCGAAAAACAGCTCCTCTGTGGCAGCACCGCCGGCGTGTGGAGATGTTAAGGGTGGTGTTATCAATAAATTATAGCAGTATTAAAAGCGCAGAGGTTGACTCGCATGGAGGGCTGCCCCTGTTATGAAACAGGCTTTTAGCATTTTCTCAGGCTCTCGTCTGTCAGCCTGAATCTCGCTCAAGCATCCGAAACGAGACGAGAGGAAAAGACCTGAGGGGTGGAGGTGGCCGTTAAAGGGGATAAGAGGAGGAGGCGAGGCTTGTCCCGAGCCTTGTCTTAAAGAGCAGGAGGGGGGATCTCGCTGTCAGTCGCAGTCAGGCAGGCAGGAGGGCGAGACGCTCCACTCTCATCTCCCTGGATCTCTGTCTCCCTGTAGGTAATTACACCGTTTCGAAGGCTTATCCTGTGCGCCGAGAACAGGAAAGAAATGGAGGACTGGATCAGCTCGCTGAAATCGGTTCAGTCCAGAGAGCATTACGAGGTAAGGGGCGCACTTTGAGCGTTCTGCATGTTTCTCAAACACACTTTCTTGAAATTAGAAGCTGGATATCAGAAGCATGCCTTAGAATCCCGCCGTAAGTGTTGTCAATCAGGTCCTGTGAGGTTCAAATCCTGCTTCCATACAGATTTCCCTTTCTTCTCTGTTAACGAGATGCGTAATGCAAAAAATTGTTTTCTGTGTATATTCGCTTCTTTCTATTTCACAGATAATTGTGCACGTGTGCATGCGCTGCAGTTTAACATCTGAAATGAAATGTTGCACGCCACTAACTCAAAGTGCGGACTGTATGCTCACTTTGATACGAGATGAAGATGGTTATGTAAGACTCTCAGCCCCCGTGTTCTGCAATACCACACCCAGAACTCCAGCGCTCCCCTGGCATCCGAAACTAGGGGCACAATCCTCCCTATTCAATCTGTTTATCATTCAAGACATGTCAAACCCCCTGATGAACCTCTTAACTCAGTCCCGTTGCATCAGTGTGCATCTGTAGATGGCCATTCTGGGAGCGCAGATGTTACAGGAGGAAAACTGTTGTCAGGGAGAGTTGTGGTGTGGTGTTGCACGCAGGAGGCATGCGTCTAGTAGGCATCACGCTATTATACACGTGTTGCATGTGAGCTGAAAGTGTAGCCTTTGTTTTAGGGACTCTAAAAAAGTCTGCCAATTTGTTTTAACTTCTCCTTTGCTAGACGGCACAGTTTAATGTGGAACATTTCTCAGGGATGCACAACTGGTATGCCTGCTCCCACGCTCGCCCCACCTTCTGTAATGTCTGTCGGGACAGCCTCTCAGGGGTCACTTCTCATGGCCTCTCTTGTGAAGGTAGGTGTTTGTCTGTGTCTCTCTCTCTTAAATTCGTATGTTGGATAATCCTTTAATTATGAAGCTGCACCGCTCAGCTCGCTGTCCTTCCCCAAAGGTGTCATATTCTCATCAAAGCTGGCCGAGGGTGGTCAGGCATGGCATTAGAGTCGGTTACACTGGTCAGAGCTACTTAGTGCAGAAGCACAGCTAATTGAGGTGGGGACGGGATGTGGATGGAAATGTGCTGCATTAATAAATCGATACATGTTTCTGTTTTGTTTTGTTTTGTTTAGATTATGTTGGATATGATGGGTTTGGCTTCCTATATTAAAACATATTAAGTAAAAAAGATCAAATGTATAAAATACAAAACTGTCTGATGTAGGATGAACTACAGTAGTCAACATTTGAAGTGGATCAAAATTGTCCTAAGACAAGAATGGTTGTTCAATAGCTTTACTACAACCTCCATGAAAGATATATACAGTTGAAAGCAGAATTATTAGCCCTCCTAAAGTATTAGCTCTCCTGTATACACTACCTGACAAAAGTCTTGTCGTTGATCCCAGTTGTAAGAGCAACAAATAATAACTTGACTTCTAGTTGATCATTTGGAGAAGTGGCACAGGATTCAGATGAATTATCTGTTGAACTGCATCCTAATCATCACAAATACTTCTGAAGACCTATTGCATGGACCCAAGATTCTCACAGAAATCAGTCAAAATTGGTGAAGGAAAAATTATGGTTTGGGGTTACATTCAGTATGGGGGTGTGCAGGAGATCTACAGAGTGGATGGCAACATCAACAGCCTGAGGTATCAAGACATTTGTGCTGCCCATTACATTACAAACCACAGGAGAGGGCAAATTCTTCAGCAGGAAAACGCTCCTCATACTTCAGCCTCCACATCAAAGTTCCTGAAAGCAAAGAAGGTCAAGGTGCTTCAGGATTGGCCAGCCCAGTCACCAGAACATTATTGAGCATGTCTGCGGTAAGATGGAGGAGGCATTGAAGATGAATCCAAAAAATCTTGATGAACTCTGGGAGTCCTGCAAGAACGCTTTCTTTGCCATTCCAGATGACTTTATTAATAAGTTATTTGAGTCATTGCAGAGATGTATGGATGCAGTCCTCCAAGCTCATGGGAGTCATACACAATATTAATTCTGTTTCTACTGCACCATGACTTTATATTCTATACTGTACATTATTTCTGTTCAGAGACAAGACTTTTGTCTAAGCAAAGTCAGATCTTACTGTCCTAATTAAATAATTAAAAATCAAGGCATGATCACATTTTATTTTGATCAAATAAGTGTAATCTAGAGGCCTTTGTCTTTCATATAAGCCACTTGTGATAACAAAGGATCAACTAGAAGTCAAGTTATTGTTTGGTGTTCCTAAAACTTGCATAGGCGACAAGACTTTTGTCATGTAGTGTATATTTCTCCAATTTCTGTTTAATGGAAAGAAGATTTTTTTCAACACATTTCTAAACATAATAGTTTTAATAACTAATTTCTAATAACTAATTTCTTGTATCTTTGCCATGAAGACGGTAAATAATATTTTACCATATATTTTTAAGATACTAATATTCAGCTTAAACTGACAGTTAAAGGTTTCGACAGGTTAGGGTAATTAGACAAGGAGTTATATAACAGTAGTTTGTTCTGTAGACAATCCAAAATAAATATTGCTTAAGGGGGCTAATTATATTGACCTTAAAATGGTTTTAATTAAATAAAAAAAAAACTGCTTTTATTCTAGCTGAACTAAAACAAATAAGACTTTCTCCAAAAGAAAAAATATTTTAGGAAATACTGTGAAAAATGTCTTGCTCTTATTACATTATTACATAATTTGAAATATTTGAAGAAAAAAAAATCACATGACGGTTAATAATTTTGACTTCAACTGTGGTAGGTTTTAATTGCTTTTATCATAATAAAATAAACAAAAACATTATCTAGAACAGAAGGAGTGCAAATGCCATTTCACAATACACAGAATGTCGGACACAACATAATACAATTTCTTTGAGAAAGCATAAAAAAATTTATTAAATGAAATAAATAAATTATAGAGAAGTGTGTAGGCTCCACAACTCAGCGCTTGCCAAACCGATCCAGCCCATCAGGAGTTACAAGTCTGCATTACCAATAAAAAACCTTAATGGATCCCAGGTTTTGAAAAATATATTTTGTCTATTTGCCAACTCATATCTCAGTTCTTCCATGGACAACACATAACTCAGACGTGTATTCAGACTTTCAGTTCTGTAGATTTATTTTCTGATGCAGGACAACCTAAAGTCAGTTTCAATCACTAATCACAGCCTATTGTACTACAGTAATCTGACATATTCAACAGTAAGTATAGGCTTGTTGAATAGGTTTTGATTTTGTCCATGTGGAATTATTTGGATCGTAAAAAATAGGGAATGGAGCCAGGTGATTGGAGGGAATGGACTTTAAAGTAACAGGTTTTGCCTGGTTTACCTCAGCAGTTAGCCATAACTATGCCTTATGTGGGCAAAACATGTCTTCATTTGATGGCAGTTATATATATATATATATATATATATATATATATATATATATATATATATATATATATATATATATATATATATATATATATATATATATATATATATATATATATATATATTGCAGTATTGATTCTGATACAGTCCTAATATTATATATATAAAATCTATATATGTATATATAAAATATTAGGACTGTATCAGAATCAATACTGCAATATGCACATACACAATGGTCCCATCACAATGTGAAATTTTGAGTTGAGATTTCAGTAGACGAGCAGGAATGGTTCAGAACATGTTACTGAGTATGTTTACATGAACACCAACAATCTGATTTTAATACGATTAAGACAATACTCTGATTAGGAGTCTACCATGTAAACAGCAATGTTTGATTAATTTGCTACAATTAAGGTCATAATTGAACTAAACAGAAATCGAATTAAGACGTGGAGTATGCTGATTTTAGTCACATTATTGAAGTGCAGTACAGACATGTAAACACCGCAATCAAATTATTACCATCATGTAGGATTTTCTCCAATATTTCGTGACAGGATATTCCATACGCACACGGCTGTTTGACACTATTCTCTGCACCTACCGAGTCAGTGACAAAATGCAGAGTTTTTTCCCCCATGCGGCGTGAGGTATCAAATTCCAGCTGTTTATACTCCCATCCAATATCCGGTTTGTCATAGGGGTGTGCATGAAATATTCCTGAATGAAAGTGAAGGTGCCAAACTGCAGTTAAAGTTGACAAAATTAAAAATGAAACACCTGAAATTACATGAAACTCCGGAGGAAACATGGATAGCGCGGTGACGCAATGACGTTAATCGAATTTTGTGCTGTAACATGTAAAAAGGGATCATGAAAGGAATGTTCAAAAAGCAAGTCATGTAAACACCTTAATCATATTATTGTCTTATTCGGATTAAGGCAAATAATTCGATTACTGATGTTCATGTAAACATAGTCACTGCAAAGGAGTCACTGCAAGGTTAAAAAATAATATAGTGAAAGTTTATCATTTGTCTGTGTTTTTAAGACCAGTGATACGTAATCGTGTGGTTATACGTAATCGCATGCACTATATACTGTAGATACTATATACTGTAGATACACTACCAGTCTAAGTTTAGAACCAGTAAGATGCATTATATTATATTAATTTATGTATTATATTAAGCTTATTCTGCTCACAATGACAGCATTTATTTAAAAAAATGTATATACATTTACAGTATGTACAGTGAAAACTAAAAAATGTGAAATTGTGAAATATTGCAATATTAAATAATGTTAAACAAATAATTATTTTATTGAATGTAGTTTAAAATTGCATCTTTTCTTGTGATTTAAAGCTGAATTGTAGTATATAGTGTTATACATTTTCAAATATTCTAGTATCATAACCTGCTCAAGAAGAAACATTTGTTGTTGTTGTTGTTGTTGTTGTCAGTTTGGGAAACTAATACAATACCATTTAAAAGTACCATTTAAAATGTATTTACTTTTATTTATCACAATAAATTGTTCATTCATTCATTCATTCATTTTCTTTTCGGCTTAGTCCCTTTATTATTCTGGGGTCGTCACAGCGAAATGAACCGCCAACTTTTCCAGCATATGTTTTACGCATCGGATGACCTTTGAGCCGCAACCCAACACTGGGAAAACAATACATTTTTCAAGAGTGAAAATAAATACATAAATAATGTCATAATGTATCTTGAACTTTCTTTTTAAAAGTAAAATGTATCACAGTTTTTACTATACTATGCAAAACAAACAAACAAACAAACAAACAAAAATCAGCACTGATAATTGTAAGAATAATTATTAGTGTTTTTTACCAACAAAACAGTAAGTGATCGTAATAGAACAGTTTAACATCAAATAACAATGATTTCTGAAGGATCATGAGACAATGAAGAATGGATTCATGATGATGAAAATTCAGCTTTGAAATTGAAATGACATTAAATTAAAAACCTGTTATTTATTAGTTAATAATTTAACAGACGTTACTGCATTTTTTGTCTAAATTTATACATCCATAGTGAGCAGAACACTGAAAAAATTATTTAAAGATGATTCCTTGGATTTACTACACATTTTATTAAGTGGGTTGTAAACTATTTATTTGGGATGAATTTAAACTAACTAATTAAGTTGAACATTACTAAATTGATTGTGTTTGTTTAAATTGAGCATAAATAAATTGTTTGCAGCAATATTGCAGACATCATTTTTTTCTGTGAACTGGCTTCTTTTAAAACATTAAACAAGCTTACTGATTCCAAAATGTTGACTGGCATACTGTATATAATATTTTAAACAAAGTAAAAATTTAAGCATAAATTAATATAAACGTGTTTGATAATATAAATACATTCAAGTTTTTTCCACTGACATGAAATATCTAACAAAGTGTACTTTATTTCATGTAGTTGACATGGCAACAGTTCTCGCTTTCAATTAGTTTAACAATTTATTCTGTACATCTTTATAATCACGCTCTGTAAAAAAAATGCAGGGTTCCACACAATTCATTCGTGTTCTCCCAACAAAAATTGATTGAGTTAACACTTTTAACAAATTTATGTGGATTGAACATAAAAAATTAAGTTGTCCCAATGAAGTCTCAAGAATTGTGTTGTTTCAGCTTATTTTAAATAAGTAGTTTGAACGAGCAAAAAAAATATAATTTTTTTGAGTGCATGCACTAATCAAAGGTTCATGTTTTTCCCCAAAACGTGTCTTTATAATCAAACCTTTTCTAATCAAATTTGCGTAGTGCTATCCCATTTCAAGTACGTCACATGTGCCATAAATAGCAGATGACTGAACTCAGATACTTTAGCAAGTGATGAATGAATCAGTGATGTAATGATAACTGATGTACTGTTTAGTTGAGTTTTTCTGTGGTGGCTTCTCATAGTACTGTAATAAAAAAAAATCAGTACACATACTGTATTACATGACACACCACATACAACAAGTTTGTGGGCTTTATTTGTGAACTACCAATAGAAGCACCTCAAGGAAAGTGCTGGCAGGTTAAAACACTTTCACTAAAAATACCACATCCAGGATCATGCATTATGCATGCTAATGGTGTGACATCATGTGGAAAGAGAGTGCTAATTACTTTCAGAGATATGCAGATGGTGCTCATTAAACTCGCCTGGCTGTTATTGGCTCTCACATAGCAGGAAGTAAAAATACTAACCTCTCACTCACGCCTCAGTTTTAAAAAGAAATTTGTGAAAAACTCAAACTGCATTGTGGATAATATCTCCAATTAGAGCTGTTCAAATCATCTCGTGAAGTTGAATTCATATTGCAAATTATAGAAATTATCTTGTATCCCGCATTCTTAAAAAAATAAGAAGAAAATGCTGGTTCCACTTTAAACAACCCAGGCTCATTCTGATTACATACCGCTTTATACATTTCTAAAGAGCGCCAAATACATCCCAGGAGGTTTGTTTTTTTTGCAGTTTTTGTTTTCGCAAATCCACCAGAGGCCACTGTGTATGCTTTTTCAGATCTCAGATTTCTCTTGCGTGTGCCATTCGCGCCTACTGTTCTAGCGGAAATCCTCTGCTGCTGTCAACTGACTGACTGAGGCCCCGTTTACGCTAATCCATTTTAGTTTTAAAATGCAAAAGTTTTGCTACGGTTATGCCATCCGTCCACACTATGCAGGAGTTTTCGAGCGCCGAAATGGAGCTTTTTTGCAGAAGAGTCAGTTTTCATTCTAAAACGCTGCTGCTCCATGTCACTGTGGATGGGGGGAAAACAGAGACATCTGAAAACATCTGATTGGAGGTTTTTCCTCAATATTAAGTAGCCTAATTACACTTCAGTCTTGCATCCTCTTCTTGTAAGTTTAGACTTCGCAAGTTTGATATGGAAAACAAACTCCTGAGGACACGTTGGGTAAATCTTCAAAGGGAACATGTACTTTATAACCTCATTCACATACCCTGGCTACGTTGTTTCACTTTCCTAACAATAAAATAAAACATGATATAAGGAACTGTCTATTTTCATTTTGATATTAGCAACTTAACAGACACTAAACATGTTGAGGCGACGTTTAGCTGCATATTTATATGACCATCATCTTCATGCATATTTATAACAAAACGGAGCCTATAACATAACTGTCTCCTTTAATTTTCATTGAAAATACAAAACATACCCACTCTTTTGCAGAATATCAGTTTTAATAATCAATTATGGCCATTATAAAAGTATAACGCACAATAAGTTTATATAATATAGAAAATAAAGGCAAGCAATCATTAATCAAAACATTAATAAATATATTAACCTAACTTATCTTTGTGCTCAGCCAAAACACTTTACCTGAGAACAAGTAATAGATTAAAAAGACCAAATTCATGGAACATGTGTTTAGATATAGACAACAAAATGAATAAAATATTACATTTAACAAATATAGTAAGATTAGATCCAGCGGTAGATCCTTGATTAACAGTCTGACGTGCACAGCTCTCATAATGGTAGATGTGCTCAAAGCACCCTGCACTACATGCCAGAGTGTGTGTGTGTGGTCACATAATGTGCGTTTTCAGCGGTGTAATGTAGACGGAGAGTTGTTCAGAAACGCTTGATGAAACACTAGAGTAGATGCGGATCGTTTTTATTCTAAAACGCTGTTTTTAAACTAAAACGTATTAGTGTAAACGGGGCCTGACTAACTGACTGATCAACCGATCCCCCCACCCCCCCTCTTCCCTAAACCCAACCAATAGCATTTTAAAAAAGCACCGATTGACTCAACCAGTGTTTTGAAAAGCAATCCAGAAAAAGAAAAGCCCTCGCAGCAGCCTGCTTTTTACCACGTTTTCAGATCATACCACATTCTTACCCTGTTATTTACTTGTTTATTTATTTATTTTTTGGCTTTTGTCTTACCTGCTTTTTGGAACTGTTCTTCAACGTACTTGAGCCCTGTCATTGCTATCAACTTTGCTTTGCGTCTCAAGTCAGCCGACTTATGTGTCGAGCTACCAGACAAAATAGTAACTGAGGAAAAGCTACTTGTACATTAAGGTAGCGCTCAGAAAAAAACTAAACACCCATGAAGAAACTCGACACAGATGAACATGAAAACCTACTGCCAACTAGCATTTTGGCAGTGTTATTCTCCTTCTCCTTCAAATCCGAGCTCCTTCTTGGGATTTGACACTTGTAAACACTCACTCCATTGGGTTCACAGCTCTCAGCACCGCCCACACTCGCCACAGCTACCAAGCCGACCAATCACAGAGCTTGCGCTATGCCGTCAGCATCAGCGTCTGCGTCAGCCAAGGCGAGGGCTATGCGACTGCACAGACTGCGCCAGACCATACGCTGGCGTGTGACGCAGAAGTATAAATCAGGCTTAACTCTACCAGTATCCCAGATCAACAGCACCAGAAGTGTTCTGCAATACATTATGAACACAGTAGAAACATTGTATTTATTTTTTTGATTAAAGTACATGGTAGTTAAGACCACTTAAAATAAAGTGAACCAAAATGTCAAAAATAAATCATCCTAAAGTTTTTTCTAATGTAGAAATGGCATTAAGAATTACAGTTTTTTGGAGTCATGTTACATTTGGCAACAGTGGATTTTTGCAATTTTTTTTGTGTGTGGTCGCAATGGTCCATAATTAAGGAACACCTTCCAGTGCATTTGTTACGGCGTTTGTGTTTCCAGCAAGCGGAGTCACTCCTGAGTATTAATTACTGTATCCGTTACTGTGGAAAGATCTCATTTCTTTTTCACCAAACCTCTTATTACCATCTTCAAGGCTGAGAGCGGGTTCCGTTCACATGGAAATTGCTTTTGTTTTCAGCTGTTGACAATGACAATGATTTTAGAGTGGACTATTGTGTGAAAGAGAATCATTATTTATAACATGGTTAATTCAGGACTTGGATGGTAATTATAGCATTCCAGCTGAGCTCAAGTACATGATACAGTACCGGTTATGACTTGAGACTGTACGTTCTAATAATGCTGTAGAATGTATTTGTTTTGATATGTTTCTTATGTTGTTACTGTTTTAAAAAATCAATAGGGCTGTGTTAGATTGTAAATGTAATCTGTAGTCCTGGGAGTTCACCGAAATATATGACGTGTTCAAGTTTGTAATGACAAATCCAAAAAGCTTTTCGGCACAACTGCAACAAGAGCAAAGGGTACATAAGGTGTATTTGAAGGGATCCCTCGTCCAAAAAATAAAAAAATTAACTGACTATTTACTCACCCTCAAGTTGTTCCAAACTTTTATGAATTCCTTTTTTTCTTGTTAAACACAAATTAAGACATTTTAAAGAATGCCAGCAACCAATAACCATTACGTCCTATACAAGAATAGCAAAAAAAAATACAATTGAAGTCAACGGATACTGTTATACAACATTTTTATTTGTTTTCATTGTAAATTGTACATTTCAATCATTTCAAACATTTTTAATTGTTTCCAGTGTGAATCACCAAACCCTCATCCCCTACTCGATGCCATCATTGGCTGAAACTTACATTACTTTCTGAACAAGTGCAAACAAGTCTTTACATGATAGCTGTCATGTTGAACTAATAAGCCAGTGTGAAAGCACCTCGAGTCACGACTGAAACCTGAAGAAGATCAAATTGAGTAAAGAAGATGATCAAGCTTGAGTCATAGTGAGGTCAAGTGTAAAGGGTCAAGTGTGATTCAAAACCAAGACCAGGGAGTGAAGTCAAGACTGAGACCAAAAAAAGCGAGTTAATTTTGCTGCAACCTGTAAACCTCCAAGTGAAAGAACTTTTGCCGTGGGTAGAAGTTTAGAATTGTTACAGATGCAGCTACTGAGCATGTTCACATCAATATACAGTAGCATCATGGATAACAATTATGACTGTTTTTCCATTACTGTATGTGGTAGTTTTATGGTTGAGCTGTAGATATTAATAAAATACAATAGGTTGGTTTCCATGTCATGTACAAGACAAGAAACAATAACCACTCAAAAGCCCCAGGAAGTATGGACAGAACAATCGAAGCACATGAAGTCCCACCCATTTGGAGCAGATTTGTCCACTTGGGGACAAAAAGTGCTAAGTCATAGTCAGAATAAGACAGGAGAGGGTAGATTAAGACTTGAAGAGGGTTGAGTCCAAGTCTAGACTGAGACCAGAAGAGGGTCAAGTCTGTATCAAGATTAAGACCTGGAGAGGGTTGAGTCTAAGTCTAGACTGAGACCAGTAAAGGGTCAAGATTGAGACTTGAAGAAGGTTGAGTCTGAGTCATAACAGACCAGAAGATGGTCAAGTCTGTAAAAAGAATGAGACCTTAAGAGGGTTGAGTCCAAGTCTAGTCTGAGACCAGAAGATGGTCAATCTGTATCAAGATTGAGACCTAAAGAAGGTTGAGTCCAAGTCTAGACTGAGACCAGAAGAGGGTCAAGTCTGTATAAAGATTGAGACCTGAAGAAGGTTGAGTCCGAGTCTAGACTGAGACCAGAAGAAGGTCAAGTCAGTATCAAGATTGAGACATGAACAGGGTTGAGTCCAAATCTAGAGTGAGACCAGAAGAGGGTCAAGTCTGTATCAAGATTGACACCTAAACAGGTTTGAGTCCAAGTTTAGAATGAGGCCAGAAGAGGGTCAAGTCTGTATCAAGATTGAGACCTGAACAGGTTTGAGTGCAAGTTTAGAAAGAGACCAGAAAATGGGCAAGTCTGTATCAAGATTGAGACCTGAACAGGTTTGAGTCCAAGTTTAGAATGAGACCAGAAAAGGGGCAAGTCTGTATCAAGATTAAGGCCTAAAGAGGGTTGAGTCCAAGTCCAGACTGAGACTAGAAGAGGGTCAAGTCTGTATCAAGATTGAGACCTGAACAGGTTTGAGTCCAAGTTTAGAATGAGAGGAGAAAATGGGCAAGTCTGTATCAAGATTGAGACCTGAACAGGGTCAAGTCTTTTGTGCACTCAAGTTTGTTAATTCTAATGGAAAAGGTTATAGGGAGCAGCGTGGTCACAACTAGCACATGCGATGCATTTGCATTTTCTAGGTGTAGCTACAGCACATCACGTTGAAGACATGTCAAATTTTCAGAATTCCGCTAGTGCACTATGCACTATTTGACAAGAATCAACCAATCAGCTTCAAACATTGTATGTATTATACACATTTCAGGAATAACAATAGACTAATTACCTCAGTCAAACACATAGCACCCAAACACTGCTGCTTTGTAATTTACTCTAAATAAAACTTGTATCAGAGCTGCAGCAAGGGTTTGTCAGTGGTGGTTCCTCAGAGAGTGCAGCTGATGGTTGCTTGGTTGCATGGGAGTGCAAGATCAGAAGTGCTTTAAAATTGGTGATGGAAGCGCAAGAAGTTTTCGACGTAAAATGTGAACAGTCCCAGATAAGCTTGACTAGCTTTTCAGGTCTACGCTAGTCTTTTCAGCAGAGTTGAAAGACTTAAAGTTTAAAACAATCATTGCTGTTTATATTTTCAGCATCAGCCAATCAATAAGGATTGATGTGAGACACAGGCCCCAACAATGGAGCCAAACTTGATATTTCTCTCTCTCTTGATAATTTGACCAAGACATCCTGTCCATTAGCAGCGCATCGTAAACAGTCTTGCGTTCACCCTGCATTACTGAATTGTCTGTAAATGGTTTGCTAACAGCCCTGAAAATGACATTAGAGTGATTTATTGGAGATTTGTTTTCAGAGCCATGTGAAATGGTCTGAGCGTAGACCAGCTCTGATTACAAGATGAGTGCGGAGCCCAAGCGAGATGAAGCAGTCTGTGATTAGCATTATGAATCTCATGCTCTCGTCTCATCTCAATAAATGCATCTCTTCATTTATTATTGAGACGCATTTCAGACAGTGGAAGTTCCCTGCATTGGACATGACGGCAAGTACTCAGCTTGCTTTCCCGCAAATGGTCCCATTCAGTGCATATCCACTCTGCTGCTGAAATCCTCCAGGGAGGAAGTGCTTTCTGTGGTGACTGTTTGGTGGCAGAGCTAAATGTTCCTCTGCATTGGCGTGATTAGCTCTGTCACCACAAATCTGTGTAATCCTGCAGGACATTAGAAGCCCTGGCAGCATATGGAGGCGTAATGCGCTCAGACACTGAGATGGGCTGATTTAACTGGATTTGAGGATTGTTTGGAGTCTGATTCTTGGTCTCTGGGCGCCAGTCAGCCCCAACCATCAATGCACAGAACGTTTTGTTGTTCTGCAATAGGCTTCTGCCGACATTTAATCTTCTTTTATCACAAAATGCGGTATTATCACAATATTGATCTAAGCTGAAAAAAGGTTACTTTAACAGGTATAATAACCAAAAAATACTTAGTATGTTTTTTTCTATATGCATGTTAACAGTAAACTAATGTTTTAAACAAATTAATTTGCATAAGGATGAAAAAGTTTAATCTCTAACACTTCAACAATAATAATAATCAATAATAATTCCGTACATTTATATGGCGCTTTTCTGGACACTCAAAGCGCTTCACATATTTTTTTTTTGTTGGGGGGTCTTCTCATCCACCACCAGTGTGTATCATCCTGGGATTTTAATGACCACAGAGAGTCAGGACCTCGGTTTAACATCTCATCTGAAAGACGTTGAACTGAGCAGTATAGAGTCCCCTTCACTATACTGGGTGGTTAGGACCCACAAAGACTGCAGGTTGAGCACCCCCTGCTGGTCTCACTAAAACCACTTCCGGCAGCATCCTAGCTTTCCCACGCAGTCTCCCATCCAGGTACTGACGGGGCACAGCCCTGCTTAGCTTCAGTGGGTGACCATGTGAGCTATAAAGTCTCAATAAAGTCTCATTTGTAAATGTTAGCTAATGCATTAGAATCAACTGTGAAAAATAGGCATATTAGAGATATATGTTTAAGTTAATTTCAAAGAACACAACTGAACTTAATTTGTTAATTATAACTATATACAGTCAAGCCCAATGTTAAGTTAAATGTGGCCTTGTGCACACCAAGTTGATGCCAAACAACTATCACTGACAAAAACTGTGTTGTCTCTTCGCGTTGCCTCACATCTGGTCTTTTCTGGACCAAAAATCAATCAATCTGATTTGTTGCTAAATAACCAGTCAGAGCACTTTTTTCAGCCGACAACCGAGTTGACATAGTAAATCAGGCCAACGAGCTCCGACGTTAACCTGACAAGAGGTGACATGTGGGACACACCAAACCAATCGACCAACGAAGCCCAACAACCAACCATCTGCTTTGTGTGTCTGACCCTTATTGATTGAAAATAAATCACCTAATACAGGGTGTCTGTGGGGTCTTAAAAAGTCTTAAAATATCTTACATTTTAACAAAATTTTATTTACAAAATTTTTGTAAATAATTTTAAACAGGTCTTAATTTTCCACTGTCCAATGACCAACAATCCATCCCAATACAACTTTTTTATTTTATTTATATTTAGGTTTTTTATTGCAAGGGGAAACAATTCACAACAGCTGTTTGACAATTTAAACATTTAAAAATAATTTTAAAATAAAACAATTACACAATTTTTATGATAGAAACATATCCCTTTACATGGTCTTCCAGTTATTCAAAAACTATTTAATAAGTATGGGGGAGTGGACATATTATACATAGGCATGAAACTTGCATTAGGACATAATGATTAGGTTGAATAGGAGTTAAACTCCTACTCAATTTGGACCAACAAATACTGTATATATTTTTGATAATTCGTGTCATTTTCTTCCCAATAAATATACATTTAACAAAAAAAGTATGTTAAAAGTAAAATTGTCATTTAAATAAGAATAACGTTGGGAAAAAAGGCATAAAACTAGAGTTTCCTTTGCTAAGAAATAAATACAGTGTGTATGTATATATATATATATATATATATATATATATATATATATATATATATATATATATATATATATATATATATATATATATATATATATATATATATATATATATATATATATATATATATATATATATATATATATATATATATATATATAATTCTATTGGCCCAATTGAGCCATTAGCAAAAACCCTTAGTATTTAGCTCCTTACAAGTCTGACTTATTATAGCCAACAAATTTCTCAACATCACAGTATCATCACAGCACATAATGAAGATCAAAAAGAAGACAAATAAAAATACACAAAGTAGTAATATAAATAAAAGAATACATAACTTAACCAAGGTTTATGGTGAGCTATGGTTTTACAAAAAGGTACCTGAAATCCTAGAACCCACATACTCAAGAAAAGGAGTCCAGATGTATTTAAAAGTATATATTTTTCCCCTTGACTAGTGGGTAACATATTTCAATGACATAAGATCAAATATTACTTTATGCTATTCTGATACTGTCGGTGGTTTATCAGTTGTCTTAAATTCAACTTGAAACCTGCAGAAACCCTGTCATAAGTCTTCAAGCATTTGATGCTGTGATGAACAACCACTGGCAATACAACAATCTCAATATTCTTAAAGACATTCTGCATGGTTCAAGTGACCCAAATCCAAATTTTTCCTCTCATATGGCACAGATTTAAAGACAATGGCCAAATGAGAACTTTTCTGTCATAAACTATAGCAAAACACTTTGTGCAAAGCACCAATAAATGAAATCCTGCGAACAGATTAAGTGCAGGAATAGAAAACAAGAGCGCTCTTTTATTATCACTGTTAGTCAGCGCCCGCTCTTTTTTTCCAGGTCAGTGCGTCTTTGCCATGTGCAAGTGTAAGTGTAGACATCGGATTTGAGACACTTTTTTTTATATTGCATCTTATTATTAACATTTGAACTATTAGTCACAAAACACATTAAAACAAAGCAACAGACAATTCCTATTTTAACAATCCTAAAGAAAGACAAAATACATTATAGATATTCATTATTAATATAAAAATAATTATAGCAATTAAAACTAGTTAAAATAGTAATAATGAGTAAATAAATAAACAAAAATAAAAACATTTGAAAATAAAAATAATAATAAAATAAATTCAATCATGACATACACTCCCAGAAATAAAGGTACGCGAGTTGTCATTGGGGTACAAATTCAAAAGGTACAAATTTTTACCTGAAAGGTCCATATTAATACCTCATGGGTACATATTAGTACCTAAAAAGTACAAAAGTGTTCCTCTTAAAATTTGTAGGTACTAATATATACTTTTGAGGTACCAATATGGACCCTTCAAGTACAAATGTGTACCTTTTGAAAAGGTATGACCCCAGTGACAGCTCACGTACCTTTTTTTCTGAGAGTGTACCATAACTCAAAATACAGCTTGAAGAAAGAGCAATAAAATCCAAGTAAGGAGTCAAAACTCAGTGGACAAATGAAGAACATGGGTAAAGAATTCTAAGGGAATCGTTTCCCTAATAATATTGTTTCATCTTTTCAAGGCCTTCTTCATCTTGGGAGGCTTTTTCAGTTTATTCATGACAATTTGATTTGTATAATGTTATTATTATTAGTAGTAGCATTTATTAAATGCATATTTATATTTGTTTTATTAAAAACAAGCTTCGATTTGTCCACCTGTCAGGTTTTGGACCACATGGGACATAGCATGTGTATTTGGATATAACTCATTGGATATGTGGTTTTTTGACCACACTTTGTTATTATTGTTCATTTATTCCTTTGCTGGAAATTAATTGAATTTAGAAATAGTTTTGAAACAAATCTTTACGCTTAACAAACTAAATTAATTATGTAGGCTAATGTATGTCTGTGCATACAACACGTTTCTTTATTCACGAAAGAGAGTGAAAGTGAAAGTTAAGAATGAGGAGGCTCATTCTCGTGCTGCAGATGGTCTGTTTAGCTGTTTTATTGCTAGTGAAGCGTTCAGTTTTTCCACTTACAATGTCCGCCATGTAAATAGCAAATGCCCCATGACGTAACGCAACTGACTCTTAAAGGGAATGGGAGATGAGACTCTGATTGGTTTATTCTCATAACACACCTATAACTCATTAAGAGAATAAGCTCTATATGTTCAATACATGACCAATTCTAAGTTGAATAGATTTGGCCCTGTTACAGATAGAGATCATTTTAGCTTGTGTCCAGATTAAGTCCTGTTCCTCGTTTGTAATGGTCAGCTGAAGCTCCCCCTCCCATATTCTTTTAAGTTCCTGAGTATTCACCTCTGCAAATGTACGGAAAGCATTATAAAAGTGTGTGATCTGCTTACATGAGGGGGATTCAACAAAATTTTTTCCATGACTGAAATGGAAATATTAGTAATAAGTGTAGTGCTTTTAAAAATTTAATCCCTAATTTGAAAAAATCTAAACAAATGAAATCTTGGTAGTTTGTATTTTATGACCAAATCTTCGAAAGACTTTAAAGAGCCTTCAGTAAACAAATCACAAAATCTGCATAATCCATAAGTGGTCCAAACCCAGAGATTTGAGACACTTTGGACAAATTGGATACAGTGACAAATTCGTAACTGACCATCAAGATCTCCAGTGTAAATACAGCCTAACGTAATAACAATACAGAGTTATTCACCGTATTTTGAAGTGCCTATGATATAAATATGGTGCATGTTCATTATCAGGATGTATTGAATTATGGAATATCGGCAAATGTATATTCTGCTACTTGTAGAGACATCTGCACTAATTGTGGCCAGGAAAACCGCTGAGTGTACATTTTAAGTTGGTAGGAATGGAGGTGGCCATGATAATGTGCTGAAGCGTACATTATGGCGGAGGAAGCCAGCCAGCCAATCAATCATCCACTTAATTCTCCTCCTGGAAACAAGCAGATGAACATCGCTAACTTGATTAGACCTGCAATGCAATTTAATAGAGGAAATCAAAATAGAACTGTCAGCCATTAGTTTTGCTGGAGCTTTCCCACACTGCTGGTGAGGACAGTACAGCACCTGTGTGGATCAGAGATTGAGTTAGTTGAAAGATTTAAAAAAGTAAAAGAAATTGATTTACAATCCAAAAAGCTTTGTCATGCAATGTTGAAAATGAGACTGATGGGCTGTTGTGATTCCCGCTTTAGAAACATTCCCACAGTAAAGGAATCTAAAGGTGCAGATTAGTGAACTGGTTTGGTATATGTTATTATCAATACTGTGCAAATAACACTGCTGGTTTACTTTGTACACAACATTTCCACAGGGAAAACATTTAGAGGGTCATGCACTGGCCCAAATTAAGCATTCAGAGCCCCCTGTGCATATTGTCTTGTAGAGTCCCCTACCAGGCCACACCCCTATTATTTAAAAAAATAATAATAAAAATTGGGAAAATTAATGGTTTTCGTATACTTCTTTAAGTTCAATGAAGCAGTACTATATATATGTATATATATATATATATATATATATATATATATATATATATATATGTGTGTGTATATATTTATATATATATATATGTGTGTATATATATATATATATATATATATATATATATATATATATATATATATATATATATATATATATATATATATATATATATATATATATATATACCAAACTATATTACATTTGCCATGGGTAATTTTCTAGTTTATTTAATAATATTATAATTATTAATTTATTATTATTATTATTATTATTATTATTATTAAAATACTTTCTTGAGCAGACCATAAACGTATTTGAAGGATTTGAGAAAGAAAATGTGACTGAATGTGAGTATTAATCAATGAAAATTCAATATTACCATCACATAAATAATTTAGATTTGTATTAATAAATTTAACAAATAAATCAATTATCAATGAATTTTAGGAAAGTAACAAGAGCAAAAACAGAGCGTAAAATCTATCTTTCTCTCTCTCTCTCTCTCTCTCTCTCTCTCTCTCTCTCTCTCTTTACATATTGTGTACACTATATAATACAAATATTAAAACTTGGATAAATACACAAACAAGAAAAAAGTCATAATAATGTAATGTAATGTGTATTTATATTGCGCACTTATTGTATATATTATCGTGACCATACACCCAAAGCATTTCACAATCATGAGGGGGGGTTGCGGGGGGGGGGGGGGGGGGGTAGTCTCGCCACAACACCACCAGTGTGCAGCATGCACTTGAACAATGCCATGATGGTAAGAGCCAATGGTGGAAATTTAGCCAGCACACCAGGGTTACACCCCTACTCTTTTTTTATGAGTAGTGCTATGGGATTTTTATGGTGTTTTACAAAGGTAGTAAAATGAATGAACATTAAAAGAGAAAAAATAAGTTAATAATCAAAATACACAATGTATATACATTTAGCTTATTTATTTTTAATTACTTTATTTGTATTATTTAATTATTAATTAATTAATGAATAATTAAATAAATTATAATTCAATTAATCAATTTATTCAAACTTTCTTTTTAGAGGTTTTTGTGTTCAGATGCATGTAATTTATTTTTAATAATTAGCTTTAAGTACTTTTTGTCCTCTCTCTTGATCAATTTACATTGTATAGTTTTATTGAGCCTGACTTAGGAAGCATTTATCATCTAGACTTCTTCTATCATCTCATTTTTCTGATGTGAAAATAAAAACACTTGACTGTCTGTCTTTTAAGCTCCTCAAGGTTACTGCCGGCCAGCCTCTTAACACATTTCCACATTTCTCTCTTGCAGTGTGCAAATTCAAAGCCCACAAAAGATGTGCAGTCAGGGCCACTAACAACTGCAAATGGACAACATTGGCCTCTATCGGGAAGGACATTATTGAGGACGAGGATGGGGTGAGTGTCGTAAACCCTGCAGTTCAGTGAGCTAATGCACAACCTTTTATATAGATTTAGTGGAATATATTTACACTCAATTGTATTCCTATAGATTGCAATGCCACACCAATGGCTGGAAGGCAACCTGCCGGTCAGTGCAAAGTGTGCTGTTTGCGACAAAACATGTGGCAGCGTGCTGCGCTTGCAGGACTGGCGTTGTTTGTGGTGCAAGGCCATGGTAAGAACTAGATGTCCCAGAATCCCTTTCGATAGCTGCAGTTCAGAGTGCTTGTGAACTCTAAAAAGCCTGTCTGTGCTTGGACAGGTGCACACGGCATGCATGGATCTCTACCCCCGCAAATGTCCCCTTGGCCAGTGCAAAGTGTCTATCATCCCCCCCACTGCCCTCAACAGCATCGACTCAGACGGTAAGAGTTCACAAGAGTGGGTTCAAAAGGGAATGTTCTAGTCAGTGTTATAAATATTGATAAATATATGTTCATTTATATTAAATACTAATAATAGTAATAGATAATAACATCAGCATTATTGAATACTATTAAATATTAGAGTATTATCATTATTACTATTAATAATATATATATATATATATATATATATATATATATATATATATATATATATATATATATATATATATATATATATATATATATATATATAAATATATATTTAAATAGATTTTCCCTCACTGGAAATAAATGATTGAATATCATTAACCTACTGTATATAATTAGCATAAGCATATAATAATCATAATATAGAGGATGAAAAAATGCTATTGAAAAAAACATGTTAGAATGAAAACCGATTTTCATACAAACAATTGATGTAAACTTCACACTCAAGTTAACCGATAAAATCGATGTATCCAACACAATCTCACGGCAATTTGTAACTTTTTGATTTAGTGAATCATACAATTTCGTACGACTGAACTAGTACGAATTAGCCACTAAACTGACAAAACGTAAAATACTTACGTTTTCTCGTGAGATCAAGCTGATGTATCGGCTTGCCCTAAAAAAAAAAGTAAACAAATATATTTATAGCTCCCCTGAGATATTACAATTATACATTTTTTTATGCAATTTCTGTTTAATGGAGAGAAGATTTTTTTCAACACATTTATAAACATAATAGTTTTAATAACTATTAAATTTATTTTATCTTTGTCATGATGACAGTAACTTAACTAGGTTAATTAGGTTAACTAGGCAGGTTAGGGTAATTAGGTAAAATTTATTTATAAAATAACATTATTATTATTTAATATTGTATTGCATTCATACTAATAACAATAATAATAATAATAAGTGTTATTATTATTGTTATTATTATTATTATTATTATTATATCATTATTATTATTATATCATCATTATTATTATTATTATTATTATTATTATATAATCATCTAAAAATATAACATAACTAATATTGATTACATTATTATTATTTAATATTGTATGACTTAATTTATTCATTTATTTTATTATAATCTACATTAGTAATAATACTAATAATAATAGGCGGTTCATTCTGCTGTGGCGACCCCAGATTAACAAAGAGACTAAGCCGAAAATGAATGAATGAATGAATGAATGAATAATAATATTAATAATAATAATAATATTAATAATTGCTAATACTAATAATATAAATAATATTGATTAATATTGAAATACAGTATTGCTTATTCATTTATTTTATTATCATTATCAATATTAATAATAATAATGGACCCTTTTTACAAGCCTGTTATGAAGCCTTTAACGATCATAAGCATCGTAAATCCTTAAAAGTTTTTAATATTTAGATTTTTAGAAAAACATATGAACATTTATATGTATTTACATATCTATTATGTCATCTACAAAATGAATTACCGCTTGTGTGAGGCATTTTTAATGCAGCCTCTATGGGCAGGACAGTAAATTTGATGTTATTCTTCTCTGTCTGCTGTTATCAGTCTTTTTCTGAAAGTCTTTATAACATCATCGTAAAGTTTTTCTTTTATTATTTGAGCAAATAAGATTGTTAATTTTTTTTGTTGTTGTTGTATTCTCCCCGTCACTGCGCTGTAAGTTTACCCAACTAAGACTACTTCCGCTACCCGGAAATGTGAAAAGGGTCCATAATAATGATAAGTAAATAAGTAAATAATAGTAATTATTACTGTTGCTGTTGTTGTCATTGCTATTGCCATTGTTCTTTTTTTATAAAACTAATTATTATTAGTAGTATATTTTAATAGTTTTTAATGTAAAATAAACTGTTCAAACAATCAATCAATAAACCAAAAGCTGTTAAACAGGATCTGGACAGGACCTTCTTATTTATTTTACACAACATTTATACTATTAGAGAGCATTCAGAGTCTTAGTACAGACTCTTAGTTTCATAGTACATGAAATATGTACATTTTGAAAGGTCAAGGTCGCCAAGAAGGATGATTGCCTGATTGTGTGCTTGTGCATGATCTCACTCAGGATATGATGGAAGATTATTTATGGTGTGTATGCGCATGTGGTGCTCAGGTGGAGAGCTGCTGTAGATAAAGCTCATTAGCTTTGCTAATTCCCAGTCTTCATGAAGAGCAATATCTTTTTCATTACACCTCTGCGACCTCTTCTGATCTGATCACACATATAGGATGTGTTTTCTCCTCTCCTGAGAAGCACTCTGTGTTCAGGTTCCTTTATTTTCCTTTCCCATTGCGTTTCAGGCGGTGTGGAAATTCACTCTCGCTCAGAGCATCTTGTCCCATCACATGTAAACATAACAGCCTCTGGTGGAGCGTGTGTTTGGAAAATTCAAGACAAGAGCAAACAAAAGCTTTCTCCCATATACCCGGCTCTCTCTTTCTCCATCTTTTTCTGCGTTATTAACCTGCGGCTGAGGATTCATACCTTGCCTGTTTGCTCAGTCAGCCTGTGTCAGAGCATATGCCAGAGATTTCCAGGAAATTGCCATTATTGACAGCTGTATGAATGCTATTTAGAGCCGCTTCTTTTTGTTGAAATATCAGACGAGAGTATATTATTTTGACTGTTACACAGCCTCGTCTTGGAACTATTGGGCCCTATCATACACCTGGCGCAATAAGGAGCAAAACATGTTAGGTGTGATTTGTTGCTATTTTCAGACCAGCGCAACTGTAATTTTCACATTTTGTGCCACGTTGTTTAAAAAGCAAATCCATTTGCGCCACTTTGTGGACTCATGGGTGTGCTGGTCTGAAAAGGAGGTGTTTTAAGACACATTGTTGGCGCATTGCTATTTTGAGGAACTAAAATAGACCTCGCCATTGAAGCTGGTCTAAAGCTCGTCTAAAGTCCAGTGCAGAGCGCATTAGTTATGCACCTATGCAGGTTTAAATGCTTACATATTACTTAATACACACAGGATGTACAGAAATACACAAATATCTTAACATATGAAAAATATAATGGATTAAAATGTTGCAAAAATAACTGCCTCGATGCCCTTCTCAGGGGTGCTTTTTTTCAGTTTGTTAATGACAATTTCCATTTGTATGTTATTATTAGCAGTATTATTTATTATATGCATATTTATATTTGTTTTAATAAAACAAGTTTGTTAAGTACCTTGTTAAGTGCCTAGTTAAGTAGATTTGTTCACCTGTCGGGTTTTGGAGACGCATCACCAAATGGGGCATAGGATTAGGACGTGTGTTTGGATATAACTCATAACTTGACTAACTAACAAAATTGAATTTGTAGGCTAATGGATGTCTTTAGTGGAGTGCGTACAACACTGTTTCCTTATCCACGATAAGGAATAAGCACAAATAAGCACAACCCTGTTAGACCATGCACCAGAGCGCAAATCATATTTTTTTCATCCTTAAAATAGCAAAAGTGGATTCGGACAGGTCCTTGCTTTTGCCCCAATCACTTTAAACTTTGCGCTTAGATCATTAATATAGAGCTCTTAATGTTTGTGGTTGCCAGTTGTTAATCGACCAATCAGAGATTCTGCTTAAAATAATATATATGTATTTACTTTTTTCTAATTTTGCCGCTTTGGCAACTATGCACAAACTCTTTGTCTACACTACAAAAGCACCACTAGTGAGCTAATGAGGTTTCCATTTGACACATTCTGCTTAAAATATACGAGTCACAGAGCATTCATTTGCTATATTGTTAGTGATTGTGGTTTGCTGAATAATGCAATCTAAGTGTGGTAATAAAATCTTTTTCCTTTTTTTTTAAATAGACAAGAATTATTGTCATTTGGAATTACAAAAAATAGTCAGATTTTATTCAACCAAATATTTGACTTTAAAAAAACTAAATATGATGAAAAATACAGTATATTACAAATGTCTTTATTGTTTATTTTTTGTTTTCCTATTTGAAACTGGTTATTGGCTGATATATAATAGTTTTTTACAGTTTAGTTGTTGTTTTGTTTAGCTTTTTGCATCTCCACACTTCTAATGGTTAATCTTGTATATTTCATAAGTTTTGTTCGCCGTCCTATGTTTAATACTGTACATTATATGTAGCGATGTCCAAATTCTCTTGCAAATGGGTGATTTTAGTTTCACAGCTGTCATGGATTGGTCAGGCTCTCACGACCCCCACTCACGAAGATCACCATCACCTGACTTCTAATGAGCACACAGCTGCATCACATTCACGAGCACCAGATAAAAGCACAGCACTCCAGTCGCTCATTGTCCGGGCGCGTCTCGACGAAAGCGGACAACTGAGCGACCACTCAGCGTAGTCATCCTCAGCTAAAACAAACGATTTACTTACCTGTTCTCTTTGTATTCCTCCTAGTCTTCCTGGTCCTCCCGAATCGTCCTGTCTTCCAGTCCTTCCAAGTCTGTGTCATCCTCTGTCAGCTGTATCTGGTGTGTGCTGTCCATCCTCGTGTATTCCTGTTACCCAGCCACGGAGGAAAAGACCCCAACATCATTCCTGATCCTCCTGGCTATCCTTCATGTGCTCCTTGTTGTCATTTAATAAACACCCTAACGTTTCCTTACCTCTGTCTCCTGTCCGCTTCATAACAGAAGCCCGGACCCATAACGACGACAACATGAGCACCCCCGATCACCTTCAAGAGCTGGTGGACCAGTTGAAGCGGATTCTACAGCCACCAGCTCCACTTTCCAACGCACCACCAGCACCGAGCACTTCCGCCTCCACAGTTTCTTCTTCGGCCCTTCCTTCCAGTCCCATGGCCCGACCAGCGCCCTACTCAGGCGGAGCGGGGGAGTGCAATGGTTTTCTGTTACAATGTTCCCTCATATTCGAAATGCAACCTTCTCTATATCCCACAGATAAGTCGAAGATCGCCTACATCGTATCTCTACTCTCTGGACCTGCACTTAAATGGGCTGAGACGATCTGGAACCAAGCCGGGCCGGTCATGAATTCCATCACTACCTTCACGGAGTATTTCAAAGAGGTGTTTGGACGTTCTGATGGGGAAGTAGCCGCTGGAGAGCAGCTGTATCATCTAAAGCAAGGTACTCTATCTACACAGGAATATGCTCTCCGGTTTCGCACTCTAGCAGCTGCAAGTGGATGGAATGAGAGATCGTTGTTGACCACGTACCGGCTCGGCTTGGAACCCACTCTCCGAATCCAACTGGCCACATTAGATGATACAATGGGTCTGGAGAGATTCATCCAACATTCTCTCCGATGTTCCGATCGTCTCCGTTCCTATCAACAGGACACCATCACCCCCCTCGTCTGCACTCCTCCAATCGCCTGAGTCAACAGCCTCTCCAGAACCAGAACCCATGATAATAGAGTCTGGAAGACTGACATCAGCGGAACGACAGAGGAGGCTGACCCGGGGTCTGTGTCTATACTGCGGTGTCAGTGGACACACCCGTATGGAGTGTCCCCTTCGTCCCATTCGGACTTCAGTGAGTGTATTCAGTACGAATATTGAACAATGTAAACCACTTACTACCACCGTACAAATAACTACTGCCTCTATTTCTCTCCTTGTCACAGCCCTCATCGACTCCGGGTCAGCAGGGAACTTCATCTCCCAATCCCTCTGTCGTCAACTCCACCTCCGTACTGAGGCGTCCTCGCATATATACCAGATACAACCGATAACCCAGTGCACTCGATCTTCGACCCGTATCCATCGACAATGCGAAGACATCCTTCTTCAAGTGGGGTTGTTACATCAAGAGAGGATTCAATTTCTGGTTCTGGAGGGTGCAAATATGGACATCATTCTAGGGCGCCCGTGGCTGGTGAAGCACGATCCCATCATCTCTTGGGGCACAGGAGAGATAAAGAAATGGGGATCTGGATGTACACCTGCCTGTTTTCCAAATCTCCCTCTTCAAGGTCGGAACCCCATTTCTTTGTTTGCAACATCGGTCGAGAGCCCTCCTGAGAAGCAGTCTATCCACATTCCTAAGGAGTACAGCTCCTTTCATGATGTCTTCTGCCCCAAGAGAGCTTCCCAGCTACCGCCGCATCGGCCATGGGACTGCGCGATCGACCTAGTTCCAGATGCCCAGTTGCCAAGAGGTAGGATCTACCCGCTCTCGCTTCCAGAGAATCAGGCAATGGAAGATTACATAAGGGAGGCTCTGAGTCAGGGGTACATACGTCACTCAAAATCACCAGCCGCCTCAAGCTTCTTCTTTGTGGCCAAGAAGGACGGAGGGCTGCGTCCATGCATCGACTACAGGGTCCTAAATAACGGTACAGTAAAATACCGATATCCCCTTCCTCTGGTACCAGCCGCTTTGGAACAGCTCCGAGAAGCTAAAGTCTTCACTAAATTGGACCTCCGCAGCGCGTATAATCTGATAAGAATACGTGAGGGGGACCAATGGAAGACAGCATTCGTGACCCCTACTGGCCACTATGAATATGAGGTCATGCCTTACGGTCTGGTCAACGCCCCCTCCGTATTCCAAAACTTCATTCATGAAGTCCTCCGGGAGTTTCTTCACCACTGTGTAATAGTGTACATAGATGACATCCTCATTTACTCCCGGAGTGAGGCCGAACATCGCCAACACGTTGCGGAGGTCCTACACACATTGAGAGAACATCACCTCTACCTCAAAGCGGAGAAATGCTCATTCCACCAGAAGTCGATTCATTTCTTGGGATACATCATTGACCAAACCGGTATACGTATGGATGGGAAGAAAATTGAGGCTGTTCTATCCTGGTCAGAACCCACTTCCATTAAGGAGCTCCAGAGGTTTCTTGGGTTTGCTAACTTTTATAGACGGTTTATCAAGGACTACAGCAGGATTACATCACCCTCTCACTAATCTCCTCAAGGGTAAACCCAAAGGACTGGAGTGGACCAAAGAAGCAGCCGCAGCCTTCCGCCTTCTTAAGAAGGAGTTCACAAGGGCCCCACTCCTGACTCATCCTGACCCAAATCTTCCTTTCGTGGTGGAAGTGGACGCATCCACCACCGGCGTCGGGGCAGTATTATCTCAACATCATGATACACCGCCCCGACTGCATCCCTGTGCCTATTTCTCTCGGAAGTTGAGCCCGGCGGAGCAGAATTACAGCATAGGAGACAGGGAGCTTCTAGCAATCAAGCTAGCCTTGGAGGAGTGGCGTCACTGGTTGGAGGGAGCCAAACATCCGTTCCAGGTGATCACAGATCACAAAAACCTCCAATACATCCAAGAGGCCAAGAGACTATGTCCACGTCAAGCCAGATGGTCACTTTTCTTCTCACGTTTTGATTTCTCCATTTCCTATCGTCCAGGACCCAAGAATCTAAGAGCAGACGCTCTCTCTCGTTTACACGAGCATCACGATCATGAAGAACTCCCAACGAAGATTCTTCCCGAACACATCTCCATTTGTCCGATCACCTGGAACGCTCCTCCAGTCGTTGCCACTCCGGAAGCCCCTGCTCCGCCGGGATGCCCTCCTCATCGGCAGTTCATACCACCTGAACACCGGGTAGATCTGATCCACTCCTTACATACCTCGCTAGGCACTGGACATCCAGGGATCAACAATACTCTCTCGCTAGTATCCCAACGATTCTGGTGGCCAAACATGGCAAGGGATGTGAGGCAATATGTTCAGGGCTGTAAGGACTGTGCCCAATCCAAGAGCCCACGTCATCTACCCGCTGGAAAGCTCCATCCCTTGCCGATTCCGAACCGTCCCTGGTCACACCTAGGAGTGGACTTTATCACTGACCTCCCTTCGTCAGAAGGTAATACCTGTATTCTAGTCATAGTAGATAGATTCTCAAAGTTTGTCAAACTAATCCCTCTGAAAGGTCTTCCCACAGCCTTTGAAACTGCCGACAATATCTTTAATCAAGTCTTCAGGTCATTTGGTATTCCAGAAGATATTGTGTCGGACAGAGGTCCACAGTTCATCTCACGTCTATGGAAAGCCTTCTTCAAGCTCCTAGGTGTGGCCGTCAGCCTCTCTTCTGGATATCATCCCCAAACCAACGGGCAGACAGAGAGGAAGATTCAGGAGGTGGGACGGTTCCTGAGGACCTTCTGCAGTGGTCACCAGAACTCCTGGAGCCAGTATTTGGGCTGGGCAGAATATGCCCAAAATTCACTGCGGCAAACCCTCCACCGGACTCACGCCATTCCAGTGCGTCCTGGGCTTCCAACCACCGCTCTTTCCCTGGGATGGCGAACCATCTGATGTCCCCGCAGTGGATCACTGGTTCCGGGAGAGCGAGAGAGTCTGGGACGAGGCTCATCAACATCTGCAGAGGGCAGTCCGTCGAAGCAAGGTAACCGCCGATAGGAGAAGGTCTGAAGAACCCAGATACACACCCGGACAAAAGGTGTGGCTATCCACCCGGGACATACGCATGCGACTGCCCTCTCGCAAGTTAAGTCCCCGATTTGTTGGTCCCTTCACCATCGTGGAACAGGTTAACCCCGTCACCTACAAACTACAATTACCCTCTCACTACCGTATTCACCCTACATTCCACGTATCACTCCTGAAACCCTATCACGATCCTGTTCTTCCCTCCACAGAGCCTGACCACGAAGAGGAACCCCCTCCTCCACTGCTCCTAGAAGAAGGAGCCGTCTACGCAGTGAAGGAGATCTTGCGTTCCCGACGTCGTGGTGGCCAGTTGGAGTACCTGGTGGACTGGGAAGGGTACGGCCCCGAAGAAAGGACATGGGTTCCCAGAGCTGATATTCTCGATCCTAGTCTCATGGTGGAGTTTCATGAGAGCCACCCTGAGTTCCCAGCGCCTAGAGGCAGAGGGAGACCACCACGGCGTCGGAGGTGTCGGCCCTCAGGAGCGGGGCCCTGGGGGGGGGGGTACTGTCATGGATTGGTCAGGCTCTCACGACCCCCACTCACGAAGATCACCATCACCTGACTTCTAATGAGCACACAGCTGCATCACATTCACGAGCACCAGATAAAAGCACAGCACTCCAGTCGCTCATTGTCCGGGCGCGTCTCGACGAAAGCGGACAACTGAGCGACCACTCAGCGTAGTCATCCTCAGCTAAAACAAACGATTTACTTACCTGTTCTCTTTGTATTCCTCCTAGTCTTCCTGGTCCTCCCGAATCGTCCTGTCTTCCAGTCCTTCCAAGTCTGTGTCATCCTCTGTCAGCTGTATCTGGTGTGTGCTGTCCATCCTCGTGTATTCCTGTTACCCAGCCACGGAGGAAAAGACCCCAACATCATTCCTGATCCTCCTGGCTATCCTTCATGTGCTCCTTGTTGTCATTTAATAAACACCCTAACGTTTCCTTACCTCTGTCTCCTGTCCGCTCCATAACAACAGCGATTAATTTTAGATCCTACTTGACTGCAGCATCCAACCTAATCAGACAGCAAATCACGTGCACTCCAAAGCAGACACTCCCATTTATATCTTTATTGCTATACTGAAGGTCATTGGCACTCATATTGCACCAAATCACATTGAAGGTTGAATTTCAAATGAATGGTGAGTTATTATGCATTTAAATATTTTACAACCAGTTTTCTTCTGCGTTTATAAAAGTATAATACCATTGCTGATATATGAAGAGTTCAGATGCAAAAACCTCTGAGTGCCATCTGGATTTTCCTTCTACAATGAGCATTTTTCTCAGCCTCTTATGTTTATGTTGAATTATTAAATGTTTAAAGCGATTAAATTAACCTATTCTTTGCCATAAAAGTGAAATTAATACATCAAGACATAGAAAAAGGTTCAAAATTTCAGATGGCACTTCGAGGTTTTGTAATGCTTTAAAGAAACTCTCCGCTTTTTTTGGAAATTGGTTAATTTTACATCCACCCTATAGTTAAACAGTTGAGTTTTACCATTTTTATATTAATTCAGATGATCCTGGCAGGAGCACTTTTAGCTTAGCTAGCATAGATCATTGATTCAGATAAGGCCATTAGCATCTTGCTCAAAAGTTTCGATAATTTTCCTAGTTAAAGCTTGACTCTTCTGTAGTTACATTGTGTACTTCTAAGACAGATGGAAAATTAAAAGCTGCTATTTTCTAAGTCTATATGGCCTATTGGAGTGCTCCTTTAATAAGCATTGTAATTTTAAAGTGTAACAATAATGATAAAACAAAGAAACCTCTTTTTTAACCAATGAAATCTCAAAAGCTCAAACTTTTTAAAGTTGCAGAAAACGTGCAATAGGCTACCATAAATAGCACAAATTCTACACAGTTTTGCAATCTTAAAGGGTTCCACAGACTATTAAAATAAAATGGTCTATTGTTGCACAAACATGAGCATCTTAGTGACTTTTCCACATGCACCATTATCTATTGTAGATAAACCATTAATGACGATATTACCGTTTACAAACTACAGAGGCACCACCAGTATTTTGGAGCCAAAGTAGCGCGATACTACTATAGTACCGGTAAACCGTGCAACCCTAATCTGGCATAAAAATAATTTTGACCCATACATACAATTTTTTACTTTAGCAATAAATATACCCATCTGACTTACAAATGGTTTTGTGGTCCAGGGTCGCACATGTTCAGCGCATTAAATGATTAAATGATGACAGATCTTTCCATTTTGAGTGAACTATTAAACTATTTAAGCTCCTTAAGCAGTAAAGAAAGCATTAGAATTTGAAGGCAAAGTAGGAGAGACCCTCACGTGTAAGGAATCCCCCATCTCAGTGCTTGATGGCAAGAAAAGCTGCATCTTAATTTGCTCAGGGCTGCTTTTGGCACGTGCCTGAGCATCGTGACTCAGTCTGCCTCCGAGAGAGAAAGAGAGCGAGGGAAAGAGGAGCTAGGGCTTCTGTTAGACCTAAAGGGGGTCTACTGACAGACGTCCACCCACGAATCAGACGCGTGCTCGGAGCCACATGGAGAGCACAAAACCTATGCTTCAGGGCAACTGTCAGTTTTGCTAACACTCATGCGTGTTTAGATCATGTACGCAAACACAGATAAATGCAGGTAGACAGAGATAAGTGCGTTGTTCAGATGTAAACAATTCCACCCACACGTTCACACCAGAGAACATGAAATCAAAATGGTGCATATGGAGAATCTCATAAACACAGCGGGTTGTTGCTTACAGCCACTGGCATCTTCAGAGACTCTGCACGCGCTGTATGTTTGCACGTGATCGAGCACGTTTGCTGACAGCTACTCCCTCACCCTGGCTATAATGAAGACAGAGAAACCGGATTATTTACACGCTATAGTACGCATCATTTCTAGTGAAAACATACTAGGCTGATGGTTTGCTTTTCCTTTTTCTCTCTGTGATGAAGAAAAATCAAGAAAACTGTTCCTAAGCAACATGGGGTCAACAGAAATCCCAGTGCTTTTTTTATCATCCAAATTCTGCCATTTTGTTTCTGTCATTTAATTAAGTACAGCATTATCAACAATCACCAGGGAGTGATGTAAGGGATAAGGAGATATAACTGATAAAAGCTTATGAAATTTCCAACTCAAGCAAACAGCTCTCCTCACACAAAGACAGATTAACAATTAGTCCTGTTTAGTTGTTAGCATATTGCTAAATTAGTAATGCAATTCTAATGTTTACTGCTATGTTGCACTGATATCTATTTGGAAACTTGAAACACGTGCTAATTTACCCTAAAAACTAATTGTAAATTGGTAAGTGGTCATTTAGTTTAGATATATTAAAATTTTTTATGCTGTTCAGGGTATTGTCAGGGGATTAAAAAGTAAACATTTTTTAACACACAGGTGCCTTTCACTATTTTATCTACAGTTGAAGTCAAAATTATTAGCCCCACTTTGATATTTTTTTTCTTTTTTAAATATTTCCCAAATGATGTTTAACAGTGTATGGTAATTTTCCTTATGTAATACCTGTGTAATATCATAAAATCCACATGAATTGCCTGGGTTCACTTCGATCACAATATATAAGCCTCGAAAATTTATAAAAGAACGCATATTATGCAGAGAAGTGAAGTTTCACAAACTAATTTCGAGAGGAGCATGTGATAGGATTGACTACAGCTGATCCCTATTACTAATCACTAACCAAGCGGATCATTCCAAATTTAATATAAATATCCAGCCTAAACATTTCTCATATTCGTTTTGGAAACCCCCCCATCCATTCCTTCTCCCTCCTCCTCAATTCTAAATTCGGGCGGCACAGTGGCTCAGTGGCTAGCACTCTTGCCTCACAGCAAGGGGGTCGTTGGTCCAAACGCTAGCTGTGCTAGTCGACACTCACTGTGCGGAGTTTGCATGTTCTTCGCGTGGGTTTACCCCAGGTACTCCGGTTTCCTCCCACAGTCAAAAACATGCAACAAACGTTAAAGGGCACCTAGGTTAGCCCTTTTTTCAGATTTAATATAAGTCTTTTGTGTCTCCAGGAAGTGTGTGTAAAGTTTCAGCTCAAAACACCCATCAGATTTTTTATTATACCTTTTATTAAATTCCTATTTATACATTTTTACACTGGGTGGCGGTTTTGGTGTACTGCTTCTTTAAGGCTAGTCCTCCCTGCCCACTGTTTCTACTTGCCTTTCTGCGTGCCTTAATCTCCTCCCTCGGCAGCGTCAGACAACAGACAGACTTAAAGGAAGCAGATCTCACGTAGCGTTTGTGAGAAATACTACAGTAAGAACTTTACCAATTAGTATTTATTGTGCAGTTGCATGGCAGGGTCACACAAAGTTCACGCGCGCACACACACACCGCAGTAGACACACACAGACACACAGACTGAGCGCCCGTTTAGCTTTGCACTCTTTTTGCATGCAAATGTAACAGGATACAGGTTAATCTCCACTGCTGTATGGATATCTGTTATATTAATGTACAAAATAAACCTGATTTAACGTCCACAAACCGGGATTGAAGCGTCTTCCTTTATAATTGTTCTGACACGTGGCTGTGCTGATAAAGCTAAGCTAAATCGCTATAATTCATTACACACATGCACTGTTTTAAAACATTTTAAACATGTGAAACTCACTCTTGATCACATTTGATGATGATTGATGATCCTAACGAACTGAACACACCTTTTATTCCCGGTTGCTTTTTGCACGTCTGGTCTTGTTTATATGTTTATACACTTGACTACCGGGACATGTTAATACGTGCAGCTGTCAATCAATTCGGTGGGCGGGGGGACCGCACTCCTACGTAAAGTTGCGGTCGATCTGAAAACCGCTCCAATTGGTCCACCGTTTTTTATGTTGCTAAATTGAAAAAAAAGGACTGGGTGTGTTTATTTCACCCCAATATGACGGTCTATACACCATACATGCACATATGTCTGTCCAAACAGCTTGAAAAGTAGATTTTTCACCATAGGTGCCCTTTAAAGTCACAAGCACCTACTACGTAGGCAGTCTATTGGCGGTCTATTCTTGGGAAGTTATCGAGAACTACCTGATCTTGTATCCCTCCTAATGCTTATTGACCAGACGGGAGCCTTGGGCTCATATATCTCAGAGTTCAGGGTTCTCTCCCGGTACAGCATGGCAAACCTGCTAAAATAGCCAAGCATTATCTAAGTGTGAACTCTTGAAATAATATTTAGTGATATTAGATGATAAGCTAAGTGCATTTACAGGTTATACTTTCAATTTAAATTCACAATATGTTTGAAAAAGCCCATTCTAATGCATGTTTGGTGTAAATTTGTGTTGCAATGTCTGTAGCATATGGGGCACTATTATACACCTGGCACAATAAGGCGCAAGACATGTTTGCTGTGATTTGTTGCTGTTTTCAGACCAGTGCAACCCTAATTTTTCCCATTTGCACCACATTGTTTAAATAGTAAATCCATTTGCGCCGCTTTGTGGATTCATGGGTGTGCCAGTCTAGAAAGGAGGTGTGTTAAGGCGCATTGTTGGCGCGTTGCTATTTTGAGGAACTGAAATAGACTGCGCAATTGACCAACTAAAAGCAGGTCTAAAGTCCAGCGCAGAGCGCAGTGCGCCTTAAACACTTACATGTTGCTTAATAAACACAGGATGTACAGAAATACACAAATATCTTTACAAATGAAAAATAATTAAAGGATTAAAATATTACAAAAATTACTGTGCTTACATGCGGTTAAGACTCTGCGCCTAGATCTTTAAAATAGAGCCTATCGTGTTTTGAATGCTTTCCAAAGCTTTCTTTCTGCCAACACTAGTTAATAAACTAAATCTATAACCATCATTTTGCTCTCTTCATCCACCATCTTGATTCTTGCAATGCATTCTGGGATTATCTTTTTATTAAAGCTATAATTATTTTAAAATATTTTTTTAACAGGTTTCTGGAAGGCCACGTGCCCTCCATCATGTGCAAGTCCACTCCTCGTGTTTGTCAACTCAAAAAGTGGAGACAACCAAGGGGTAAAATTCCTGCGTCGCTTCAAACAGCTGCTCAATCCTGCTCAGGTCTTTGACCTGGTCAATGGTGGACCTCATTTAGGGTAAGTCCAGGATGTCAGAGGTCACGGAGTATGAACTAAATCAAATTGGGGGGGTTGACGTGATTTATTATAACAAAATTAACTAAATTATTTCAAAGGTATAATGCAAAGGGTTTCCTCTAGTCCCATAACAGTTAGCCTTACATCTTTCTCTATTTTAATTGCCTTTTAGGTCATTTTTATGATCCTCCAGTGGGAAAAATCTATATTTAACCCTTGTGTGTTGTTAAGGATATTTTCATCCACTCTAGGAAGATTGATATAGATATATATATATATATCTATATATATATATATATATATATATATATATATATATATATATATATATATATATATATGTATATATATATATATATATATATATATATATATATATATATATATATGTATATATAATTTTCTTTTTTCTTTTTTTGTGATCAACGTTTTATTGTCTTTAGATTAACAAAATAAAAGACATTCAAACAAACAAACAGGGGAGGGGACACTCTGGGGTGATTTTGAGTCTTAACTTGGCCACAACTTTCTCTGTGTTTTAGCAAATGGAGTGAGTTTTGGTAACAAATCTTATTTTTGAAATGCTTAGGAAATTTTAAAAAATGTAACAGTACACTCTGGGCAAATGTACTACATTTTCATTATGTTTGTAGCTGTTTTTGCCCCATTCACTTCAAAGCATATAATCACCCATTCTTGGGTGTTGCTGCTTTTTCCTGATGGGAAGAGGTACTGTTGATCATCAGCTGCAGTGCAAAGAATGTTTAGTTTCTACCTTCTATATCCTCCTAGGGCTTGAGTGTCCTCATACATGTACGTGGACAGCACATTTTAGCTCTTAAGTGGCTATTTAAAATACTTTGAATGTTTTATATTTGTTTATATGTTTTATACATGCAGTGTCATCTTGCTACTGTTTTGCAGCAAATAAAATGTCCCAAACACTATTTTTAACTGTCCAAAATGGGAAAAAAAAAATTCAAAGCAAGTTAAAAACAATGTCTATGTTAAATATGCATAAAAAAAATTCAGGAAAAAGTGTTTTATGTAAATTTGGACCACGAGTCCACATAATGGACATAATTTTTCTCTAAAAATACATCGTATCAAAAGATGAAGCCCAAATAGCAAAGAGAAATAAAAATGCATGTAAAAAACACCTTGGGCCTTAAGAGGATATGGAGTAGTGTGTTTGTGTGTTAGAGACCTCTGCACACTTATCTTGATGTGTCTGAGAAAATCTAAATAAGCAGCTCAGCTCTCAGAACATAATAAACATAGAAA